>NC_056530.1:36517934-36715180 GCF_019175285.1 Sceloporus undulatus | reverse complement strand
CTCCCTACCGTCCCTGAACCAAAGATGCTCACCATGGTTGCTTCCAAAATATCATGTGTTTCAATGGTGGCAATGTTCAGAATTTACATATGACATATATGTAGTTTATATAATTAATATGAACATTATGTTAATTTTGCAGAGAAACACATGACTTAAGTTAACTGAAATCAACAATTTCATTTGGTATTTTAGCAGAATGTGAACATATTAATAGCTATTTCCTGACTGTCAATTGCACATGTCATACTGCTATTTTGCAATATGTCCCATATGACAATGTTCCCCATGACATTGTTGCAAACAAGCTTGGAAAATGTGGGCTAGATAAAGTAACTGTTACATATATTTGTAATTGGTTGACCAGCTGAACCCAAAGGGTGCTCAACGATGGCTCCTTTTCATCCTGGAAAGAAGTGACCAGTGGAGTCCCACAGGGCTCTGTCTTGGGCCCAGTACTGTTCAACATCTTTATCAATGACTTGGAGGACAGAATTGGGAGCATACTAATCAAATTTGCAGATGACACCAAATTAGGAGGAGTAGCTAATACTCCAGAGAAAGGATCAAAATTCAAGATGACCTGAATAGACTAGAAAGCTGGGACAAAGCTCTGTTTAAATATTTGAAGGGATGTCATACTGAAGAGGGAGCAAGCTTGTTTTCTGCTGCTCCAGAGGCTAGAACTGGAACAATGGATGCAAGCTCCAGGAAAAGAGATTCCAGCTCAACATTTGGAGGAACTTCCTAAGAGTAAGGGCTGTTTGACAATGGAACACACTTGAGTCTCCTTCCTCTGAGGTCTTTAAACAGAGGTCAGATGGCCATCTGTCGGGGATGCTTTGGTTGACAGTTCCTGCATGGCAGAAGGGGATTGGGCTGGATGGCCCTTGGGGTCTCTTCCAACTCTATGATTCTATGATTCTATATTGCTATTTTGAACACCTGACAATGCAGTGGGTCCTAGGTATCTGCTGAGATTTAGTTCCAAGACCTCCGTGGATAACAAAATCAATGGATGCTCAAGTCCCATTAACTACAATGGCACAGGAAAAGGGTGTCCCTGATATAAAATGTCAAAATGAAGTCTTGCCTTTTGGAATTTATACATTTTTAAAATATTTCCAAACTGCGGCTGTTCGAATCCATGGATTAAAATCCGTCGATACCGAGGGCTGACTGTATTAATGTATACATAGACATAGGGGATACTAAGGCTTGGGGCCTTACAGGGGCCAGAGGCCACACTTTTGCCACCCCGATATAAATACAATGGTGCCTCCACATTCACTGGATTTAGGGGTGAAGGAACCCCATAAATGTGGAAAGCCCACAAATAAAAAAACCCACTGTTCTTTTTACCTAAGAGAACACCGCTCTAGGAATTTCCAGGTCCTCCGGTGCAACTCTCTGGCCAACATCTGACAGACGCCGATCATAGAATCATGCTGGAGGACCTACCAATGCTTAGAGAAGTGTTCTAGATTCTCCAGCACAACTCTATGGTCAACTTCTGACAGAGTTGCACCGGAGGACCTAGAGATTCCTAGAGAGAACATACTAATGAAAACCTCAAATAATCAAATCTGTAAAAGTCAAAGTCGTAAATGTGGAGGGCCAACTGTAATGCCAAAATAAGACTTTACCTCTGTTCCATATATGATCAAACAAAGGTAATATGCACACAGAATTTACCATAATATGGTGTATCAAATATTCCTCTGTGGGCAGCCTAGCACTTAACTGGTGCCCAAAGGGAAGGCCCAGCATGAAAAAGAGAGGCTTCTGTTCTCCCTGAAATAGCCATGGCTTAGGTCTCCTTTGATCGCAGGGAGTTTGGCGGAAGGGGAAATTCCACAGAGACAGACATAACATCAGCCCCCTCCCTAACATGGAGTAGTTTATCTCTCTGCCCCTGAAATTCTCCTGGCCCCTGACCCAAGATCTATCAAGTTGTCTCCAAACATCTGGGTAACTTTCCACCCTGGTGGAAGGGAGGTTGTTCTGGCCTTGGACTGTCTCTGGAGTGGCACTGGTTGGCTATCTTGGCCCTGGGCTCACGTTTCCAGCCAGGCTTTTAGAACTTCAGAGGGATGGGGGGCCTTGAAATGTCACCAAGGAGGCACTCCTAGCTTGCAGTGGTGGGAAGATCTCCATGGGCTCTGCTGCGGCCTCCAGCTCTCCTGAGCCAGTTCAGCTGCTGAGTGCTGGGCTGATATAAAGAGGATGTTGAATTGAAGGTGTTCGATTGGGATTTAGCATTTGCATACAGTCGCAGTGGGGAAGGTGCAGCCCATGGTGACAATGCCACCATCACCACTACCTCCTTCTCCTTCCTTTTCAGCTCTTTCTCCTTCCTTTCACCCTTTCCCTCCTCTTCTTCCATCATCTTCTTCTTCCCTTCCCTTTCTCTTCCTCCTTCCTCATGGAGCATGTCCAGAGTGTGACCAAAATGGTGAAGGATCTGGAAACCATGCCTTACAAAGAGAGACTTAGGGAGCTGGGGATGTTTAGCCTGGAGAAGAGAAGGTTAAGAGGTGATATGATAGCCCTGCTTAGATATCTGAAGAGGTGCCACGTGTCATCCTTGGGCCTGGTATGAGGTACTGAGCCCATGGAGCAAGTTTGTTTTCTGCAGCTCCAGAGAATAGGACCTGGAGCAATGGGTGGAAGCTACCGGAAAAGAGATTTCACCTAAACATTAGGAGGAACTTCCTGACAGTAAGAGCTTTTCAACGGTGGAACACACTCCCTCGAAAAGTGGTAGAGTCTCCTTCTTTGGAGGTCTTTAAAGAAAGGCTGGATGGCCATCTGTCGGGGGGGTGCTTTGATTCTGTGTTCCTGCATGGCAAAATGGGTTCGGACTGGATGGCCCAGTGCGGATACACCCAAGATCTCAACACAACCCATCAAGATCTCAACACATCCCACTTATCAAGCTAGCTTGCTTGTGAATATAAACCAACCTTCCTGCTACTGTATATCTCAAAACACTTACTGGCACACAAAGCCCATCCGTTACAAGACAGCGACAACAGAGGCCCTGGCAACTGAAATGGTTCAAATTACATCAATTTCCATTTTTACGGTTCTTGTTTCTATTTCAGGAACAAAATGTGCTGTACTCTGGACTGGTTTTGCTTTCGTAATGTATGACAAACAATCTTCCCACTACAAATATTCTCAAAATACTTTTGTGGGAAGGGGGAAATCCTTAGACAACAATGCTTATACTTAACAACACAGTCATTTAAAAATTAAATCCCAATGAGAATTATTCTCAGGCCAACCTATATAAGATACCATGCTAAAACATTTGTCAGAGCCAGTATGACTAGAGGTTTGAGTGTTGGACTACGACTCTGGAGACCAGGGTTCAATCCCCTGCTCAGCCATGAAACCTGTTGGGTGACCTTCGACAAGTCACAGATTCTCAGCTTCAGGGGATCTCCTCTGAACAAACCTTGCCAAGAAAACTCCATGAAAGGCTCTCCATAGCTTGGAAACAACTTGAAGGCACACAACAACAAACATGAAGCTGGCCCTGTCTCCTGCAAATTACCAACATTGACGGTTGAAATGCCCAGTATTCTGACATGCTTCAGGTCTCTAATCTTCCCTTTCCACAGAGAAGGGTCTCTCTGCAATGGGGAGCTATTTGATCCAGAGATACAAGATCTAAGAAGATAAATATTAGGTTAGGAAATTCAATAGGAAATTGACAAAGGAAAAATGGTGGCTAGGAAGATGTATTTCTGTGAAGAAACGTGATAGAAAGAAAATCAATGCATAGCAATACCAAGAGCAAGAGTGGGAATCCAGTGGCCCTCCAGATGTTGTTGGACTGCAAGGCCCAGCTTCCTAACCAGTATGGTACATGCTGAGAAATACTGGAAAACACTGTCAAACACTATCTAAGCCAGCAGTTCTCAACCTGTGAGTCACAACCCCTTTGGAGGTTGAACGATCCTTTCACAGAGGTCGCCTAAGACCATCGGAAAACACATATTTCCGATGGTTTTAGGAACCGAGACACCACTCGGTTTTATAGTTGGGGGTCACCACAACATGAGGAACTGTATTAAAGGGTTGCGGCATTAGGAAGGTTGAGAACCACTAAGCCAGTGATGGCGAACCTATGGCACCTGTGCCAGAGGTGGCACACTCAGAGCCCTCTCTGTCGGCACATGTGCCGTTGCTCCGGCACAGAATTTGCCAGATTACTAGAAAGCCAGAGGGACATGGCACTTTGCAATAAATAAGTGGATTTTGAGTTGCAGGTTGGGCACTCGGCCTCTAAAAGGTTCACCATCACTGCACTAAGCCATGATTCCCACCTCTGACAGATATACTGCCTCCAGAAAGTTCTGGGACAGACCGGTCCAGCATTATGAATAGACAGAATTCATACTCCAGGGTTAAAGGGAGACAGGCAAGACTCTTTACCAATTGCGATTGTGTTTGAACTTAGAGATAACAGAAGTTGATGTAGAGCTGGGAAATGATATCTTCTATTTCAGAGGTAGGCAAATGGTGACTCATGGGCTGCATGTGGCCCTGGAGCCCAGTTTTGTGCCCCCGCAAAGCTGAGAACATCACAGACTTGCAACAACTACTAAGGAAGATCAAGAAGGAAAGTGCAAAGGCAGGCTTACTGTTGAACATAAAGAAAACAGAACTAATGACCATGGAGAATTTACACAGATTCCACCTAGATAATGAGGAAATAGTAAAAGATCTTTCATACCTGGGATCAAATATTGATCAGAGTGGGGACTGCAGTCAAGAAATCATAAGAAGGCTAAGAATGAGAGCTATGAGAGAACTAGAAAATATCCTAAAATGTAAAGACATGCAACTGAGCACAAAAGTTAGAATCATAGAATCATAGCATTAGAAGAGTCCACAAGGCCATGCAAGCCATTGTATTCCCTATTACTATGTATGGATGCAAGATCTGGACAGTTAAGAAAGCGGATAGGAAGGGAATAAATTCATTTGAGATGTGGTGCTGGAGAAGAGTGCTGAGGTTACCATGGACAGCCAAGAGGTCAAATAAATGGGGTCCTAGAGCAGATCAAGCCAGAAGTTTCTCTGGGAGCCAAGATGACCAAACTGAGGCTGTTGTACTTCGGACATATTATGAGAAGGGAGGACTCATTGGAGAAAACAATAATGCTAGGAAAGATGGAAGGACATAGGAAGTGAGGAAGACCACAGGCAAGATGGATGGACTCTATTAAGGAGGTCATGGGTATGAATTTGCAGGAGCAGTGGAGGACAGGGAGTCTTGGAGATATCTCATCTACAGGGTCGCCATGGGTCAAGATTGACTCAAGGCAGGATAACAAGAACAACAAAAAGGCCTACATCAGTCCCTCAAAGTCCCACAAGCCTACATTTTTAGAAAGCATTTCAGCCCCTTAAAAAGGGGGCACACTTTGTGCTCCTGAATCATGTAGGCAACCCCTGCAAAGATATCCCCACTCAACCCCACAAGTTCTCCAGAACCCCATATTACCTTGCCCAGGATCTTCATTTTCCTTTGTTGTCCTTTTCAGAATGAAAAGAAGAAGTGGCACAATTTTGCTTCCTGCAGTGGCATCACTAGAGTAGGTCTCGCCCAGTGCTCATGGTGTCCCATCCCTCACCACTGACCACTTCCTATACCACATTATACAGGACCCTCGGTAATGTTTTTTTTTTTTTGTACTAATGTTACTCTGGAGAAAGTCGGTAGAAAGAAATTAAACTCATTTGAGATGTGGTGTTGGAGAAGGGTGCCAAGGATACCATGGACGGACAAGAAGACAAACAGCTGGATCCTAGGAACAGATCAAGCCGGAACTCTCCCTGGAAGCCAAAAGGACTAAATTCAGGCGGTCATATTTTGGTCACATCATGAGAAGGCACAAATCATTAGAAAAGACAGTGATGCTAGGAAAGGTAGAAGGGTGTAGAAAGAGAGGAAGACAGTTGGCCAGATGGTTAGACTGAATGAAGGAGGCTATGGCTAGGAGCCTGAAGGAACTATGGGGAGTGGTTGAGGACAGGGGGTCTTGGCAATGTCACCATGAGCCGAGATCTTCCACAGTTCCACCAAAACCCAGCAGATACTAAGGGCCAGCAATAATAATAATACAATAATATACTCTATTGTATATAATGGGACTTGAGCATCCATGGATTTTGTTATCCATGGGGAGTCTGGGAACCAAAATCCAGCAGATACCAAGGGCCCACTGTGCATCCATCATAACTAGTTGCTAGCTACTGATAGTCAGTCAGTCTCCACTTGAGGTCTCTTCCAACGCTATGACTCTATGAATATCTCCTTGTCATGCCAACCAAGAAAGAGGCTACCACATGTGCAATGCTGAATTCCACAACGGTACAAAGCGAGGATTGTCCAAACCATGCTATTTCCAATCACCATGTACAGATGCGAGAGCTGAACCATTAAGAAAGCGGACAGAAAGAAAACCAACTCATTGGAGACGCCATGCTGGCGAAGAATGCTGAAGATACCGTGGACAACCAAAATGACAAACAAATGGGGCCTTGAACGGATCAAGCTAGAACTCTCATTATACGCCAAGATGACTAAACTGAGGCTGCCATACTTTGAGCACATCATGAGAAGGCATGAATACTTGCAAAAGACAATAATGCTAGGAAAGGTAGAAGACAGAAGAAAGAGAGGAAGACCACATGCCAGATGGCTAGACTCAAACAGGGAGGTCATGGGCTTGACCCTGTGATGGCACTCAGAGTCCTCTCTGTGGGCACATGTGCCATAATCCCAGCACAGAGTTTGTTACTAGAAAGCCAGAGGGACATGGCACTTTGCAATAAATAAGTGGGTTTTGGGTTGCAGTTTGGGCACTCGGCCTCTAAAAGGTTCACCATCACAGCTGTAGGATCTGAGAAGAGTGGCTGAAGATAGGGAGACTTGGAAATGTCTCATCCACAGGGTCGCCATGAGCAGAGGTCAACTCAGTGGCAGTTACCAACAACGTGAAGGTGTATCTCCAAAAGAAAGAATCCCATTTGCAAAATTCATGTTTAGCACTAGAATATAAGTGACCACCTTCAAGGCTGCCGTTCTTTCACTTCTGAGAGAAACACATCTTCCTGCATTTTCACTGGGCACTAAGGCACCGGGAGTCCAAGATGTTCCCATTCAGGACAGTCCTATGCTGCGCATTTGCCTGACCCAAGTTGTAAAATGAAAACCATACCCTCTTCTCTTGCCGAGGAGCAGTAAAGATTTGAAAACCGTCTGCTCATTTCCATTATTGTGAGCGCTGAATGAATTAATATTGCAAGCTGAGCCTTCCTTATCCGAAATGTTTGGGACCAGGAGTGTTTTGGATTTCGGATGTTTTTCAGATGTTGGAATACTTGCATATACGTAATGAGATATCGTGGAGATGGGACCCCCCCAAGTCTAACTATTAAATTATGTTTCATATATACATAGCCTGAAGGTAATTGAATACACAATTTATAAAGTATTTTGTGCGTGAAAACAAAGTTTGTGTACACTGAACCATCAGTCTGGGTCACCTTATGGAGGCCATAAGTCAGAAACGACTTGAAGGCACACAACCAGAACAACAAACTGGGACTCAAGGAGGCCTCCATGACCAAAACCATAAAGCACTTCAGGAGCAGCCCATTGAGAACATCCATTCTCCATACAACAAGTGCCACACTTGTCTCATGCGATCGTGTCTCGGTGGCTACACAGTTGGTAACTACGCAATGTTGCCTTTGCATAGCCGCAAGATGTCAGGGCTCCCACTCAGGTTATGCACAACGCACCACCACAACCTGTGGGGAACAAATGCAAACTTTCCAAGCCGCATGAAACAAAGCCACCAGGAAGCAAAAGTGTCACTACCTCAGCTATCCATGCAGACCATTTTGTATTTTGCAATGTTATGGAATTTTGGATAAGGGCAACCTGCAACCTGTATCATCATCACCACCATCATCACCAGGACTTATACCTTCTCTTTCCCCAAAACTAGGTAGCAAGCTGAGTAATGATAGAATTCATAGATATAGCTGAGTTACTCTGTAGAATAGTATGTAGAAGGATCTTGCAGAGCCTTTGAGATTAACTAACGAAAGAAGTTGGCAGCATGTTAGCCTTGTTTAAATATATGGAGGGGTGACACTGAGGATGGATCAAGCTTGTTTTCTGCTGCTCCAGAGAATAGGACATGGAGTTCCTCCTAATGTTGAGGTGGAATCTCTATTCCTGGAGCTGCATCCATTGCTCCATTGTGTCCCATTCTCTGGAGCAGCAGAAAACAAGCTTGCTCCTTCCTCAATATGACATCCCTTTAAATATTTAAACAGGGCTATCATATCACTTCTTAACCGTCTCTTCTCCAGGCTAAACATCCCCAGCTCCCTAAGATGTTCCTCATAGGGGATCTTGACCCATGCGTTGGCTATGCAATGTCGCCATTGCGTAGCCACCAGAGGTCAAAGGGCACCACCAAGACCTGTGGGGCCAAATGCGGACTTTCAGGAGGCCTTTGGCTGGTGATGGGCCATCGACGACGGCGACAAAGGAGGCCCACTTTTGTCAAAGCGCCTTCCATCCATTGGAGCCTCCACCACTGGACCTACCTCCTCTAACTCATCCTTGGCATCCAAGCTGGTGTAGATGAACAACTTCCCTCCTGAGCCGCTTCCTCCTCCACCTCCACCTCCACCGCCTCCTCCTCCTCCTCCTCCACCACTTGCTGCGGCTGCTGCACCCCCTTTCCCCTTCTGCATCTCCATGGCGGGCAGTTGGGGGTCCGGCGGGTGGGCCAGGGCACCCCTTCGCTCCCTCTTCCGCGACAACACGCCTCCTTGTTGTTGTCGTGGGGGGTGAGATCTATGGGGAAGCCCCACACTCACCCCCCTAAGCTCTCTTCAGGGGACTATGAGGAGGGGGTTTGTGGGGGGCAAAGGGGGAAGGTTTTGGGGGAGAAGGGGGATATTTAATACCTCCTAAGCCCCCTTCACCTTCCCTGAAATGGTTCCCCACACCTCACCCTCTTTATGGGGACCAGTTATGGGGAGGAGGAAAGTGAGGCCTCCCTCAAATAAAGGTAGGGGGATTTTGTCCCCACCAAATTAGTGAGAAGGTCCCTATTTCGGGGAGCAGGGGGATTTAGGAGGCAAGAAGACCCCTATTGTGGGGAGAATAGGGTTTTAGGGGGTGGGAAGGGCCCTATTTTGGGGTGGAGAGGGATTTGGGGGATGAGAAGAGACCTATTTGGGGGGGAGCAGAGGGATTTGGGGGTGAAAAGATCTCTATTGGGGGAGGGGGATTTAAGGGGTGAGGAGGCCCTTATTTTTTGGGGGGGGGGAGGGGTTTAGTTCCCTATTTTGGGGAGCAGAGAGATTTAGGAGGTGAGGATGTCTTATTTTTGGGTGGAGATGGATTAGGGATTGAGATCCCTATTTTGGGGGGGGAGAAGGATTTGAGGGAGAGGTAAGAAGATCCCTATTCTGGGGTAGGGATGGATGGGGGGGTTTCAGAAGGTCTCTATTTTGGGGGGCTCAAGGTTTTGGTGGTTCAGAAGATCCCTATTTTGGGGGTAGGGATGGATTGAGGGGTTGAGAAGCCCCCTATCTTGGGGGGCTAGAGGGATTTAAGGGGTCAGGATGCCCCTGTTTTGGGGGGCAGAGGTCCCAATTCCAGGGGTCCAATTCTGGGGCAGACTGTGCTTGACTGGGGAGGCTCTTGGGGGCGGGGCCTGAGGCGTGGGGGGCTCCTGGGGGCGTGGCTTCGTCCCCAGGGGGCGGGGCTTGGGCTCCTGAGGGCGGAGGCGTGCCTCTGAGCCCCTCCAAGGACCATTCGAGGGCCCCAGTGTGTGGACAGATGGGCCTCTGGGGCTCTAAGCCGGCGGGGCTAGCGAGGGGGCGCCTGCTTGGCCTCCTGGCCCCCCACCCGCCGCCCAGCCGCACAACACCGGAAGTGGGTGCTTGGGGATGAGCGAGTGTGCCAGGGAGGAGGCAGGACGGGCACCGGAAGCGGCCACGACCGGAAAAACCCACCTTTCCCAGCCCGTTTCCATTTCCATCAATCAGAATCCAGGGACGGCCATGAGTGACAGGGGGGAGGCGGGACTTTCTGTGGACCATAGATGTATGAAAAGTATAGAGTTTGGAAATGAGGCCTTTTCCTTCTCCTCTTCCTCTCGCCGTCGGAGCCCCGTTGTGCTTAATGTGAAACGAATCCCAGTTTTGACTCCGCTTTCACAGTCATGGCTCCACGCTGTGGCATTCTGGGAATGTAATTCCCTGCTATTCCCAGAATGCTATGACAAGGAAAGCGGGGTTAAATTGTATTCGTTGTACAGCAATGTTGCAGCCCTAGTTTTCCCTCCGTCCCTCCCAAGTTGAACTCAGCCCACAAAAAAAGAAGTTCTGGGCCTAAAATAGTGAGGGAAGGGCTAAGGAATGAACCCGGAAGTAGAGCTGGGTGAGAGGCGTCTTGACTTTTTCGTAGCTCTATGGCAGAAAGGGGCGGGGCGAAAGGCCACTTCAATCGAACGGCCGCGAGACTCGCGTGGAGGCCTGGCGCGCATGCGCTCTGCGAATTTTGAAGCTGGCCCTTTTGTGGGCACCTTTTTTAACCCATTCATTCCTTCCAAGGAAGAAGTCATAGACTTTAAATATCCCCCCTCTTTTTTAATGTTGTTTAAACTTTCCCAGACATATAAAAGCAACATAACAATAATATCTAATACTGTAGAGAAAGATATATAGAATAATATTCAGGGGTAGCTGTGTTGGCCATTTAACAAACACAAACAAAAACCCACCAGTGATACCTTTATTGACCAATCAAAATGCACAATATATATGCGTATATTGTGCATTTCGGTTGGTCGATAAAGGTATCACTGATGGGTTTTTGTTTGCATCGTTATATAAATCAATACAAATAAACCTGGCTTAGAAGGGAAGGGACCAACGTATCCTGAGGAGAAGAGGGTCAATCCAGTTTGATTTTAAGTCTCTACTGCAGAAATAATGCAGTTTGACACCGCTTTAACCGCCATGGCTCAATGTTACGTAATTAGGGGATTTGTAATTGGTTGGATTATGACTGGAGACCAGGGTTTGATAAAAATAATAATAATAATAATAATAATAATTTATGCCCTGCTCTTCAGCCAAAAGGCAATCGGAGCAGCTTACAAATTGTTAATTAGATATTAGACAATGTCCAATTAGACAATGAACAGATATAGGATATGGGGGACACCTGACTGAATGAGAGACTTATATGTGTGAAAGGGATCTAGGAGTCCGAGTAGACCATAAGCTGAACCTGATTTCACCGTTGTGATGCGGCAGCTAAAAAGGCCAATATAGCTTCAGGCTGCATGAATAGAGTTGGTGTCTAGATCAAGGGGAGTCATAGTTCCCACTCTATCTGCCTTTGGAATAACACTGTGTCCAGTTTTGGGCACCACAGCTCAAAAAGGCCTTGAGAAGCTGGAGCCATGTGTCCAAAGGGGTGACCAAAAGGTGAAGGTTCTAGAAACCATGCCCTATGAGGAGGACTTAGGGAGCTGGGATGTTAGCCTGTGAGAAGAGACGAAGGTAAGAGGTGATTGACGCCCTGTTTAAATAGTTAAAGGGATGCCATTTGAGGAGGGAGTGCTCCGAGAGAAAAGGCCCGGAACAATGGTTACAGCTCCAGGAAAGGCACTCCACCCAAACATTAGGAGGAACTTCCTGACAGTGGAACACACTTCTTCTCGGAGTGTAGTGGAATCTCCCTTCTTGGGAGTCTTTAAGCAGAGGCTGGATGGCCAACTGTCGGGGATGCTTTGACTGAGAGTTCCTGCATGGAGAACTGAGAAATGGGGATGGACTGGATGGCCTTGAGGGTATCTTCCAACTCTAGGTTCTTGCTTTCCTTGGCCGTGAAACCCAATGGTGACCTTGGTCAGTCACACTCTCTCAGCCTCACGGAAAGGCAATGGCAAACCTCCTCCGAACAAACCTTGCCGAGCAAACCCCATGACAGGCTTGCCTTCAGGATCCCCTTTGGCAGCTGAAAGGCATTTATATGGGAGGGAACGAACATTGAATTTACTTTATATTGCAATATATGCCAAAGCCCCTACCAAGAATCCTTATAGAATGAAGAAATTGAAACCCCATAATAAGATTTGAGAATGAGCTTGGCTTGCATCCATTTCGGTGGCTTCAAGAGTGTGTCCCTTGGGATCTATAGCCTGTCGCTAAGGATGCAGTTGGCCCTCTTATCCATGTGGATGTAATATTTCAAAGGGAGGCGGCGTGGCGGCAGTGGATTAGCATGGACTACGACTCTGGAGACCAGGGTTCGTTCCCAGCTCGGCCATTAAACCCATTGGGTGACCACTGTCCAACAGCCAATCTGCAAGGTGCATCCTTAACTATGTGTATCTGCCGTGCCTTCAAGTCACCTGTCCAACTTATGTGACCCTATTTGGGCAAGTCACCTCTCTCCGCCTCAGGGAAGGCATGACAAACCTCCTCCGAACCATCCTGCCAAGAACCCCAGGTGGTTCGCCGTAGGGTTGCCATAAATCAGAAATGACTTGAAATAAAACAACAACATAGTTCTTTGTGGGTTTTTCAGGCGATGTTGCCATGTTCTAAAAAGTTTTTCCTGGTTTCGCCAGCATCTGAGTGGCATCTTCAGAGGTGCTGGCATGGAAGTGAGTGGGGTATATAGACTGTGCCCTTCACTTCCATGCCACCATTCTCTGAAGATGCCAGCCACAGATGCTGGGAAACATCAGGAATAACTCTTCTAGAACATGGCCGCATCGCCCGGAAAAACCCACAAAAAACTTGGGTGCCGGCCATGAAAGCCTTCAACCTCACAACAACAACAGTGTCCCCTTTAGTATCCCTTGCCTAAGAAAACCTGTGAAATGCATGGTTGTCTGTGTATGTGTGTGCCTTCAATTCATTTCCGACTTATGGCAACCTAAAGTGAACCTTTCCTGGGGTTCTTGGCAATTGGTTCAGAAGAGGTTTGCCAAATGGCATTGCCTTCCCTGAGGCTGAGAGGTTGGTGACTTTCCCAAATAGGGCCACTATAAATTGACAGCTGACTGACACACAGTTGACGGATGATGCACCTGGCGGTTTGCCTCTCTCCGTTGCGTTTTTCCCATTTGATGCCTCTTCTAAGCCCTACGCATCCTTTCCATTTCCCTTTCAACTTTGTTCCAGTCCCTCCATTTTTACTTCTTGCAAGGCAGGGTTTGGAAGCAAAGACTTAAGCAGAATTGGCAAATGAGTGTTGACCAAATTAGCAAAATGTTGTGCTGCGCACTTAAATCCCTTAAAAAGCTTTAGTATGGTTGGCTTTTACTATTGTGTGTATGCGTTACATTTCATATTTTATATTATATTTTTACCTTTTTATGACTTATATTACATTTATATTCTTTTTACTCTTGTCTAGTGTATGTATCTTACTAATGTCATAGAGCATGTATGCATTTTTATATTCATCTGAATTGGGAATATGGTTATTTTGGGGGTATATTTTTTATTTTCCTTGTTGCCTTTACTTGTAATCTGCCTTGATTCCGCAAGGAAACGGCGGAATATAAATAAATCGTATTATTCTTATATTATTATTATTATATCATCATACATATATCATTTTGGTCATGGGCCGCAAATAAATGATTGATTGAATTGACAAATGCATCCTTTTCTTTTTAGCCTCATTTCAAGACAGATGACTTGTGATGTTTTTTAAAAGACCTGTTGGCATTTCGTTCGCTTATCTGCACAGACCTCTAGACGCTTTTGGGGAAGGCTCCAGGTCCCTCCCAATTAATTATTATTATTATTATTATTATTATAACACATTGAAGACATGATCTCTGAATCCCTTGAATCGCTTGCATCCCTTGAAAGTACAAGTATCCTATCGAGAAAGGAACGGATTGATTGAAAAACAACCGCCGGCTGCCGATTTGAAATGTGCCAAGAGCATCCTTTAAAAAGCCAAAGCACTGAGGCATGGAGACTCAAAGCAGCCCGTTAAATATAGAAGAGTCTGTTTTCTCTTGCAGCCCTCATTTGCGATTCATGATTCGAAGATGGCGTTTTTGAGTTTCTATCCCTCCCTCCTCCTCCTCCAAACGAGAGAAACAAATTTAATGCCGACGTACCAAGTAATACGAGTCGCAGGGCCCCAAGAAATGAAAGGCCAATCTGTTAATACCCTTCGCTTCGCATAGAAACGCCTCCGGCTTGTTGGAAATAATAGGCAGGAGTTAAAAGGAAGAGAAAAATGTCATTCTCTTCCCTTCCAGATCCACACAGGAGAGAGAGAGAGAGAGATACCACCATACCAAGCAACTGTTGACGCAAATAAGTGGTTCCTTGAACAATAAAATCACATTGACCGCTTAGCGCTTTATGAGAAAACAGCGTGGCGCAGTGGTTGGAGTGTTGGACTAACTATGACCCCGGCGACCAGGGTTGATCCCACCTTGGCCACAGAAACCTTAGGTGATCCTGGACAAGTCATCGATCATAGGAACTTTGTCACCGGGGGCAATCGGAACGGAAGCCATCTTTGAGTCTGAGAAAGTGGTCTTGCACAAAGTTTTAACTTGCTTATCCCAAGCTTTCTGGAACTTCTCCGCCCCACGTTTAGGAGAAAGCAGGTTGGCCTGCACTGCTGTTGATGAATGGAACCGACATCCTTGTAGATCCATCATGGTCATCCAGAGCCTATCCATAGATCTCTGTCCCTTCAAGAGAGTGATTTTCTGGCCTACAACCTAAGGAGGCCATAGACCCAAGAGCCAGGAGAAGAAGGCCTTCCAAAAGGGGGAAAGGGACAAGAATGAAATATTAACCAAAAACGTAAAGGAGAACAAGACGAGACAAAAGCAAGACCGACTCTGAAAACTCGCTCGGTGCAAAAGATTAGATTCTCAACAATGGTGGCAGGCCAAAAGGAAATTGATGCAAATAGGCAGGAAGGAGCCGCAAAGGCGCAGCATTACTGGAAGCAGGGCTACTGCCAAAAAGGACACGCACTCGAAAATGTTTCTTCGGATGCAGCTGCACGAGAGCAGGCTTGGACGCATGTCTGTGGTCACGAAAGAGACCACAAGGAAGAACCTGATCTACAATCTTGCCCATCTATCTTCCTTCTTGCCCATCTTAGTGGCATTGCCATTACAGGCAGTATTTTCCCCCCCAGTTCAAGCTGGGGAGATCTTTGGGAGTCCTAGTCTAAGTTTGATTCCCCCTCCATCATTCTTGTGACTGTTGCAGCTCATGCTGAAAAAATGGCACATGGATGGTTGGATGTTGCCCACCATTGGATTCAGATGGGCAAATGCTGAAGTCACAATTGCATTTCATAGAATCACAGGTTGGAAGAGACTCCAAGGGCCATCCAGTCCAACCCCATTCTGGCCATGCAGGAACTTTCAATCAAAGACAACAAAACAGATGGCCATCCAGCTGTTTAAACAACCTCCAAAGAAGTGAGGACTCCACCACTTTCCGAGGCAACTGTGTTGTCTCCATACCTGTCAGGAAACTTCTCCTAATGTTGAGGGGTGGAGGAATCTCTTTTCCTCTAGTTTTAATCCATAGTTCAGGATCCTATTCTTGTAGCTGCAGAAAAACAAGCTTGCTCCCTCCTCAATATAACACCCCTTCAAATCTTAAATGGATGTTAAACAAAGGCTATATTGTTTCACTCAGCCATGGAAACCCACAAGGGAACCAAATCACACTCTCTCGGCCTCATAGGAATGCAAGGGCAAACCCCCTCTGAACAAATCTTGCCAAGAAACCCCTGCGATAGGGTGTACCTTAGAGTCGCCATAAGTCAAAAATGACGTGAAGTCACCACAATGTTGTGTGTGGGGTGGGTTTGCCATATAGTGGTTGGGATCAAGGCATTTTCTAGGGGGATGCAGATGCACAGGTGGCACCTTAAAGGGAGAGTCTGATTGTGGTTGTGAAGTGTTACTATAAGCATCTTTGCAGTGACTGGGACTCCTGGGAGACTGAACAGTCCTGAGAAGGGCCCTATCCATGTGTCGCAAGCAGCAAGGTTGCCAGCTGGACCTTGTTGGCATGCTGCCATGAACTCTTGGGAGGACTCTCCCATTACTTTATGGTGCTTGGACCCCTTCAGGTACTGGGAGGTAAGACCAATAGACCAGAACAAGCCACGGACAACTGACAGTTCTCTTTGGGTAGACCACCAGCCAGTGGGTTCAAGTAGACTAGAGGACTTTCTCTTCCACAGCGGTCCTGTTCTATTCTGTGGGAACCCTTGACCTGGTGACTCCATGTCTAGGGGTGACAGCATGAGGGGTTGACATGCTCATGGGGGTGACACATTGAGTTGACATTGGGGTGACACTAACCCTATTGGTGCCACTGAGAGGTGTGCTGAGATTGCAACTCCAGACTTTGGAGGGTGCAGCAAGTCCAGATGAAGAAGCACTGGACACCCCTTTGCAGGATGAAGCTCCATCCTGGTTGGCCTTGCTGGTTGGGCATAAGGTCAGGGTAGGGCATCTTTGAACAAACATCCTTCTTTCTTACACACACGATTTCAGCCACAGATCAATGCCGAAGTCTGTGTTTACACACCTGGGTACATGAGGTGGCTGGAAAAGTGTCTTTGAACACATACAGAGGGACATCTCTCCACTGACAGAATAATTACAACAGATCGTACATTAATGTTGGATCAAAAGGATGAATGCCCAAGGCAGTGTGTGACTTCTTGGCTGTTACAGACAGCCAAATAAAGCTGCTTCGAGTCAAAGTGGGAAGATATGGTGTTTCAATGATGCATGCGTCCTAAGAGTTCCAGAACTCACACCAAAGCCATGCTCCAGCCTAAGGACTGGAGCATGGCTTTGGTGAGGCTTCTGGACTCTTAGGAGCCTGCATCATGTGAAAACCCATATCCATGTGACTCGAAGCAGCTTTATTTTTGCTGTCTGTACAGGCCTCTGTTTGAGATTCATGCAAAGCATCCGGTGATATTTCCATTTTATTATAAAATCTAAAATGTCCTGGGAACAAGAAGGGCGTGGGGTGTATGCACAGGAGATAACGGCGCGGTCCAAAGAGATGCTCAGTGTCTAAGCCATTTCTGATGCCCAGCCCTTAGCGGGACAATGAGAGTATGGCAGTCCAGAGTGCATTAGGTGCAGGTGAGAAGAATACCATAGTTCCCTTAAGTCTTTGGAGCTCGCAAAGTAGATCTGAGTCAGATTTTGAGGGGCATCTTGTGCTCAAAAATCCCATGGTAAAAACAGGGGGACCCAGAGCAGTGGTATCCTGGGGGCTCAGTCCGGGATTCCCCCCGAACCTCAGGCTGAGGCTTCATTGAAGAGAACCTCTGCTGGTACAGAAGATGCCCTTGAAGTCAGGAAGAGGACAAAGCCTCCTGCCTTCAAAGTGGAGGACCTTTTCTCCTCATCCCCGGGTGCTGCTGACCCGTTCGCCCACCAACCAGTAGGTCCGCAGTTTTCCCTTGCCCTGCAAGGAGGAAAAATCACAGCTGGTCAATCTAGACAAGGCAGAAAGTGCAGCCTGTAGCTCCTAGCCCTGCTTCTGAAGTCCCTCAAACCCTCCCAAGGTTGTCATAGATCAGTGGTGGCGAACCTATGGCACGCGTGCCAGAGGTGTCACTCGGAGCCCTTTCTGTGGGCACATCCACCATCGTCCCAACACAGAGTTCACTAGAAAATCCTTGTTTATCTCACAAGGATTACCGTTCAGTGAAGTGATAGACAAGAATGATGATTAAGCTTGGCCCCATACAGACAGACCAAAATAAAGCTGCTTTGGGTCACTTTGGAGGTACACTGTTTAAATGATGCATGCGTCCTAAGAGTCTGGAAGCTGCGCCAAAGCCACAATCCATTTCTAAGGACTGGAGCCCAGCTTCTGTATTCTTAGGACGCATGCATCATTTAAACAGCATACCTCCAAAGTGACCCAAAGCAGCTTTATTCTGGCCTGTCTGTTCAGACTCATAGAAAATATTACTAAGGATGGTGTGGCATGGGAGAAGGTCAGTGAGGGGGGTGACACCATGTTACTGCACTGCCAACCCTAGTGACACCACTGGGCACTATAATGCCAGGCAATAAATGTCTCTCTGCACTCGAGACATGAAACTTTTGCAGTCCTGATATTGTTGTGTTTCTATTAACACCACCTGCACTTTCCTCCTGTACTTCCGTTGTGTCAGATTGCAACACTTGGTGCTTTTTTCCCCCTGCATGGAAACTTGTGAGTATCTTGGTACATACTTTTTAAATGTCTTAAAGTGGAATTGCCTAAGATGATTTGAAGGAAACAGGGAGGCTTGTACAGAAAGTCCTTGAGATACTCCCATAGCATTCTAGCCTTGAATGATAAGGAGGCGAGCAGTTAACAGAAATGGTAAAACACTCCCTAGGTTCCCTGCTCACCTTCATCTCCACATCTCCTCGAAGCTCCAATTCGAAGCAGCCAAACTCTTCCAAAATGGATTTGGTGGCACAGGACAAGTGAATCTTCAGAGCTGGAATGTCCAAACAATCATTAGCGCCTTCGCATAATGGTTGATTTATTTCAAGCATTCTCAGCACATTCTTAGTTTAGCCCCAAAGGCTGCCAGATAAGACCTTATAAAGATCCGCACTAAAATGGTCCCTGACCCCAGGCTTCCCATCTAAAAGCCTTAAATACACCTTGACCCTTCTGCTTCCTTCTCCTAAGCCAGAACCAAACCAAAGAGCGGACAGTAAAACAGCAGAATTTCTAAAGGGTTCCACTGTAGGGTTAGTATTCCCTCTTGCCCTGTGGGTTTGCCATTTGACAATCCATGGGGAGAAGTGGGTAAAAAATAGAGGAAGATGATGATGGCAGTGGTGATGATTATGATCCCATAACTCTCATCAACGCATCCACTTATCCTTCAACCATAGATACACAACTGCTAGGGGTTGCAGCCCCATGGGACCTAGGAGAACTACACTGGCCTTCTGGGTTTTGCATTTTAATTTCCAACTTTCCTCCCAGAAATTCAAAACGTTCCCTCTCTTGGGCTTAAAACCCCGAGAGAAAGAGGGATGTTGCAAAACTACACTCTACACCTTCTAGGAGGGCAGGGGAGAAATGTTAGTACAAAACCTTAGTGAACTTATCCATGGGTCAATGTAAGCATTGTACTTTAACTGTACTGCTGGGATTTTGTAACTTCTCTGACATTGCTTTGCTTTCCTTTCCTTCATCCTTTAGATCCTTTGTTATATGACCCTAAGTTTTACCCTCAACTTAGCCATGGGTCATATTAAAATCCATAATTCAGACCCCAAAACTTGCCCTCAACTTATCCATGAGGTTAACTTCTAGTTGAGTATATACAGTAAATTTTAGAAGGGTTAGAGGACCTTGAAAATAGCCTTGTGGGGCTACAAGGGGTCCATGGGCTACATTTTCCCCACTCCTTCTCTAAGTGTTATATATATGTAGGAAATTCTCCTGTCAACACCTTCAGTCTTGGTCAAACTCCCTCCCGCAATATGTGCTGACCTTCTCCATTGGATTCCATGCGCGAGGCTGTGTTGACAGTGTCCCCAAAGAGGCAATAGCGAGGCATTTTTAGGCCCACAACCCCTGCACAGACTGGACCTGAACATAGTGGAAGAGAAAGACAGGTTATGGGGCCTGGCTAGGTACTTCTCAGCTCCTATCTTATTGCTTTGGCTGCCAGGATCATCAGGCCCTCTATATTCCCAAAATGAACGCACCCAGACCTAACAATAAAACAGGAATTGCTGTGGATTTGGCATGGGGCTCCCTCCCACGTTCATGACAGGCATCCACACAAGTAAATCTAACACCAATGCAGATCCCTAGGGTTGATCCAGGTGCGATGCCAAGGTTTGCTTTTTGCTAACTGTAGTTTAGGCTCCACGTTTGTATTCTAGATGGATAGGTAAAGCATCGTTTTGTGGATTTCTTTGCCTTCCCTGAAAATCCCTGGAATCTACATCAGCGGAGCAAAACCCTAAGCCACTCTTGGTCTGTATGGTTGCAACTGCCACACCTGGCTTGCCCAAACCACAGTTTGCAAACCACCTTGATTGTTCGCAAACCATGGTTTGTCAGATCATGATGTTGATCCAGGCACCACAGTAAATTGTGATTTGGTGTTCAGCCTGAATTGCATTTCTGAATGGCTCTAAAAGAGAACAACCTCTTTCCTCTTTGACACACTCCGGATGCAAGTTATCTTGATTTCTCACCACTGTGGATCCCGATCCGCAGTTTGAGCTGCTGATCGGGCCGGTGGCGGATCTTGAAGTTACGGACGGCCTCAAGGAGTGCTAGTGACATGCGGGAGACTTCGCGGGCATGCAGCCTGCCATTGCGAACTGGCAGGCCCGATACCACCATGTACGCATCTCCAATGGTCTCTACCTGGACAGAGAAGATAGGAAGAGATGCAGATGGCAAGGAGTTGCTGAGCACCATGCATGAACCTAACACCTTCCTTCCACTGATCAAACCCACCTATCCAACCTATCTTTTAATCCCACAGTCAAACCCACTACTGGCTTTTCACTCTTTAGACATCCAAGCCAAGAACCTCTCACCTTGTAGACGTCAAAGTTATCTATGATTGCATCGAAGCAGGTATACAAATCATTGAGCAGAGCCACCACCTAGGAAAGCAAAAACGAAAGGGAATCCTGTTGACATACTGGGCTGAATCAAGGAACTGAGATTCTGAGACAGAAATATTCCTTATTCTCTAAGTAGCACATATTATGCAAATTAAATATATTAAAGAATATAATTTTAATTAAGCTCAATTGCTCTTGCAGACTACATCCACTGTGGTTGATCTGGAGACTCACAAGAGGAATCCCGTTGCTGCTAAACATGCAGAGATTCACTTTGTATTTCCCTCGTTCCCTTCCAACCATACTCTTGTCACGTGACTGTAAATACTCATGTACTGTATAAGTCTAGAAATTTAGGTCAAAAAATTGACCAAAAAACCCTGAGCTGACTTATCCATGGGTCAATGTTAAGTATTGTATCTTAACTCTTATTTACAAGTAGGGACCATCTCCTGGTGAAAAGCAAGAGTATAATATGTAAAGCACCGAGCCCCTCTCATCCATCCAATCTTAAGAATAAACACAAAGAGTTATGTCTGCTGGAATTTTGTAAGCTCTTTGACATTGTTTTGCTTTGCTTTATCCTTTACATCCTTTGCTATATGCCCCTAATTTTTACTTACCCTCGACTTATCCACAGTTCATAGCAAAATCCATAATTTTGGCCCCCAAACTTGCCCTCAACTTATACATAAAGTAGATTTAAAGTCAAGCATATATAGTAAATACCATATACCTGTTCTTTATAAAATAAACAGACCAAATAGGACCGGAAATTCTTTGTAACTCATCAGTCCCAGACACACTTTGGCTGGCATGCCCTTTCTCTGATCATCCCAATTACAGTGGGCCCTTGGTATCCACTGCGGTTTGGTTCCAGGACCCCCCCATGGATACCAAAATCCATTGGATGCTCAAGTTCCATTAAATACAGTGGCATAGTAACATGGTCCCCCTAATATAAAATGGCAAAATCAAGGGGCCCATACAGACAGGCCAAAATAAAGCTGCTTCAGGTCACTTTGAAGGTATGCTGTTTAAATGATGCATGCGTTTTAAGATGCTGGTAGCTGTGCCAAAGCCACGCTCCATTCCGAAGGACTGGAGCGCGGCTTTGGTGCAGCTTCCAGTCTCTTAAAATGTGTGTGTCATTTAAACAGCATACCTCCAAATAGACCCAGAAGCAGCTTTATTTTGGTAGTCTGTAACAGGCCAAGGTTTGCTTCTGGGAATTTATATGTTTTTTGGAATATTTTCAAACCACAGATGCTTGACTCCATGGATAAAGAATCTGCAGATATGGAGAGCTAACTGTACTTGAAAGGTGTATATTTATGGCCATTGTTGATTCATGTATGAGACACTTGTTTCCTGTACTGAAAAATTTTCTGCACCTCTTACCTCACTTCTAGTATTTATATCAGAAGAAACACAGAAGCCAGGCAGCCAACATTGGCGCCTACTTTTTCACACACTTGGAACCCAAGTGGAAACCCTGCCAAACAGATCAACCCAAGAGGTTCTGGGTTCAAGGACCCAGTGTCCCTGGTAGGCTAGGACAGCAGGTCATGTACCTTCCTCTGGGCTTTGACATCCCAGCTGGCTCACCCCTAGTCCAGTTACCTGCATGGGGGTACTCTCCGCTGACAAGGCGGTGAACCCCACAATGTCACTGAAATAAATGGTGACGCTGTCAAATGCCTCCGCTTGCACTGTCTCCCCCCGTTTCAGCTGCTCTGCCACTGAGCTGTAAAGAAAGGAAAGCAAGTCCTTTTCACATAACCATAAATGAGAACAGACTGCTGTTATTGTTAACTAGAATCATAGAATCGAGGGTGCTTTGTAATTTCCTGCATGGCAGGTGGTTGGACTGGATGGCCCTTGGGGTCTCTTCCAACCCTATGATTCTATCATTCTAGGAAGGAACATACTCACTGGGGCAAAATCTGGTAAAGCAGGACCTCTGCCTTGCGCTTCTCCTCCAGGTAGGCTTGCGTCCGCTCTTCCACCAGTTCCTCCAGGTTGTTGGCATACTGCTCCATACGCGACAGCAACGAATCCAGGAGATTGCAGCTGTTTTCCCTGCCAGAGAGACATTCAACATGTTGGAGATACCAAAGCTATAGCTGCCTACCCTGCTAGGAAGCGTTGATTGAAAAGCGACTCCAACACCAAGCTCCTGGAAGTCATGCAAGGTTTGGGTTGGATGCATACCTGTCGAACTTCCGCAACATGGCCTTGATGTGATGGAAGTCGGGGCGCTCCTGGGGGTCTTCAGCCCAGCACCGCTGCATGAGGAGCACCACCTCCTCAAGGTTGGGGGGCAAGTTGACCGAAGGGCGGAAAGGCGGGTGCTCACCCCTCTTCACTCGCTCAATGATCTCTGAAAGCAACAAGAGGGCGGGCGGAAACATGGATCAAACTGTCAGAGCTAAGAAAATGTAGGCTTTGGGAATGATGGATCTTTTCATGGGGGTATGTGTGTTGTGCTTCTGTTTTTAAAGTTTTAAATGCATTCTTTGACACAGCTTTTAACCCGTCTTTTTTTAACCAACAGAAATTTGGTTTAACATTTGGATTACAGTCGGCCCTTCTTATACACTGATTTTTTATAGATGGATTCAAGCATTCACAGTTTTAAAATGTTCAAAAAAAGTACACATTTCAAATATCAAATCTTGGTTTTCCATTTTATATATGAGGCACCATTTTGCTATGTCATTATATTTAATGGGACTTGAGCATCCATGGATTTTGTTATCCAGGGGGATCTTGGAACCAAACCCCAGAGTATAACAAGGGTCCACTGTAATGGTTTTTGTTTTAGTTGTATTAGGTTTTTAAATGGTTGTAAGTCACCGCGACTCCTGCGCTGGGAAAAAGATGAAATATTAGAGAGACAGAAGCTCCCAGCCAGTTGTCAGCAGAAATGGGAGGGAGACAATATTAGAAACTCCACCACCAATATCTAAAATCAAGAGATGCTGTATCCATAAGATGTATGAGAAAGAAAAGCTTTAATAGCCACATCTTGATTTGACAGCTAGTGGCTAGTACCAAAATTGTATTTTTTTTCTTTATTTAGTCACACTAAACTATCTTGTTTGTTCATCTATATAGATTTGTCATTTGGGAAACATTTTAATTCTAATAACATTTTTAAAAATTGAGGGGGGGGGAATAGAAATGGGAAATGGTGCCCATCCCCTGTTTTTTCCTTGTTTCCCTCATACACTGCCTCTCACCTTTGGGGCTCAGGTCCATGCCGTCCACATAGAAGACGCTATTCCGCAGAGCAATCTCTTGCAGAATAATCCCAAAGCTATAGACATCACCTTTTTGGGTCCCTGCTGGGGGTGCCACCTCCATACGCAAGAGCTCAGGGGCCGTCCACAGTTTCTCTGGGAGGAATAGAGAAATGGGGGATTAGACTGTGCTGAAGAACCTGAAAACTGGAAGGGGCAGAAGGCCAAAGGAAGCCAAGGAGCAACAGGGTACCAAATAAGACAAATCTGGTGAGCACCCACGGAACACCATGGCATCGTGGCCCAACTCTGGTCAACTTGCTGACTACACACAAAGTATCTATGCTTATCACATTACCACTTTGGAAACCCAGCTTCCAGAAATTCCCTGATTCTTACTACAAGGGAATCAAAGTCCAAAGCCAGGAACCTTTCCAAGCTCAGATAAAGACTTTGCATGACATTTATTTGACAAACCTTATAACCGAGTCAGTCAATATCATTTAGCGGTCAGCGACTGGTTTTGGACTCCGAAGATAGTCGTCTTTCCACTACCATTGCTATCTACTGTATTTACTACCTACAGTTTCCACAACCTGTTTACTGTATTGCTGCAATCACGAATGTATTGACTATTGTCTATGGACATTTGGGAATAATATTTCGGGGAGAAATGTTGTGAAGACCTGAGAAAGCAAATTATACTTTCATCTTCTACCTATCTACCACTTGTGGAAATTGTTTTGCTGGAACATTTTGCCTGTGGAAATCCTCTTACTGGAACAGAGGTGGTTAGGACCAGAGGAAGCACAGTGGATACATATAGTTCTCTATAGCGCTTTGTATTGTGTATTCTGTGACTTGCAGTACTACTGCAATGCGGTTGCTTACATATAAATATATGAACGTTGTGTATATGGTAGAGTTGTGGTTTCATTCTTTTGGGGCATTGTTGTAACAGTTCATTACATTGTCAGTTTCTCCCTGCTCCTCTTTTTGTAAAACCCTCCCGTTGCGTGTTTTCTGGATTCTGGGTGTTGTCATTCAAAAAAAGTAACTTCCTCAAGTGATGGCCTCAGGGCCCCAAACTAGTGTTGTCAGAATAAAAACAAGTATCTTTAATGGTTGTGTAGAAGAAGGCATTTCAGCAGGTGCTATTTGTTGGGACACACAGCCGAGATAACAGAAATGTCCTTTTTCTACACAATCATGACAGGTGAAGCCCTCTCCATTTTCACTCTACCGCAAAATGATTATTTAGGCAGAAGAAGATCTACCACTACCATCATTTTGGCCTAAATATGCATGCACCCTACATTGTCTAGGAGTTGCCGGTAATGCAACCACAAGGTTGTGAGTTCGATTCCAGGGCTCCAAGGTTGACTCAGCCTTCCATCCTTTTGTATGTCAGTAAAATGAGTACCCAGCTTGTTGGGGGCAATCAACTTACAGATCGTAAACTGCTTAGAGAGTGCTGAGTTCACTATTAAGCAGTATAGACATGTAAATGCTATTGCTATTGTACTCCAAGGGAAATGACCAAACCCTGGACAAGCCACCACAATGAACAATATGAGCAGATACTACTTCTATCCCGGCGCCATCTCTCACTGGCAAAGAGGGCATGTGAGTCATCTGTTTCAGGGGCCTGGCGGAAGCTCGCCAGTCCGTAGTCTGTGATCTTCAGCACGAAGCGGCTGTCCACGACGCAATTGGAGGACTTCAGACTGCCATGAGAGCAGATAGCGCTGTTGTGGAGGAAGAGCATGCCCTGGTGGGAGGAGAAGGGAGACAGTTAGGAGGCATGGAAGAGAAGGGACAAAGGGCCATTGTGATGAGAATGGGCATCCTCTAGGCTAGGAACGGAACGTGAACCTTCCAAATCTGCTTGGTCTATAAATCCCATGGTTGGCTGTTCAGACTAGGGCTGGTGAAAACTCCCATCCAGCAACAAACAGGTAGTATGTCTTCCACAGCCCTGCACTAGTTCCATCCCAAAGAGAGTCGGGCAATGTCTGAGATTTAAGACTCTCCACGCTAGTCATGACCCACCAGGACCTATAAAACCTTAGCAAGTGAGCTGTCCCATTGATAAGTCACCTGTCTAGAAGGTGAAATGGTTCTGCACATGCCCTCATCGGAATGAATGCTGCCTTGTCAAAATTAGGTATATTTTTGTCCTGTTTTTCTTTCCGTAATCCCAAGGTGGGGTACAATACTCTCCTCCCCCCCCCCACTTTAGCCTTAACAACAATTTTGTAAGGCAGGCCAGATTGAGAAAAGGAAGAGTGGGCCAAGATCATTGGTCCTGAACCTCTCACACTTCCCAACCATTACACCACAATGGTTCTCCGTGGTCCCATCATCATAATGTCTTCACAACAACCCTGTTAGATGGATCAGGTTGGGGACATTTGTCTTGCCCAGGTCACCCAGTAAACATCATGGCTATGGGGAGACTTGAAGGTGGATCTCCAGAATCCCAAATCTAATACTCTAACCGCTACATCAGTCTGCTTTTTGCCCCTCCAATCTATTAGTGCTGCCTTGGGCCCTGACCTCCTGCTTTTGGTCCTCATCTGTGTGAATCTGTGGTCATGTTGGCTGCCCTTTATGAGACACCTAAATCCTTCCTATGGCTAGGCCTATATTTACTGGAGGCAATGGGATGTACACCTGTATGAAATGGGATCATGGACTAGATGACCCTTAGCACCTGGCTATAGCAAGGCTATTCTTCCATTCTTAGTTACCTTGACAATATCACTGGTGAGCGAATAGCGGAACATCCAATCTAAGGTGATGCTGTCATTCTCCAGGATATCCTGAAAGAAGGAGAGGATCAATCAATGAATCATTTTATTGTGGTCAGTGACCACATTCCCAAATTCACATGGGTACATAAAATACATACATATTATGAACATCAATAAGATACATACACCTACGCACATTATATGACTATAAATGTAAACATAAGTCATAAAGAATATAAAATACAGACATAAAATTTAATACACAAATAGAAAAGCTTGTTGCATCCTCAATGTGACATCTCTTCACATACTTATGGAATGATAATAGATGATCTCTTAACCATCTCTTTTCCATGCTAAACATACCCAGCTCCCTAAGTCTTTCCACATAAGCCATGGTTTCCAGGACCTTCACCATTTTGGTGGTCCTCCTTTGGACACGCTCCAGTTTCTCAATGTCCTTTTTAAATTGTGGAGCCCAGAACTGGACACACTATTCCAGGTGGGGCCTGACCAAAGCAGAATAGAGTGGCACTATTACTTCCCTTGATCTAGACACTATACTTCTATTGATGCAGCCAAAAATAGCATTGCAGGACATGTAAACGGTCACCCTGCATCACAACAGAGGGCTCAGGATCTTTGGGGAAGATCTGGAGCTAAAAGAGAATTTTTAAAATTTGCTATAAGAGGGATATGCCTTAGGTTTGGTGCTCAATGGACTAGAATCTCCTCTTCCCACTTTCCCTCTTTGATTTCAATTTAATTCAGTCCCTGAAAACTGAGCTTGAAGTACAAAAGGAGTTTGCACTCAACAAAGATGTGAAGAATCTTGCCCTTCCCAGTAGGCTCAGGCCAAAGCAAACTGCTGCAGCCCCATGTAGCTTGTGCATCCTTCCTCACTGAGAACTTTCTCCATTGTGACCACACACTGGTGTTGCTTGGCCACACGTGTCGTACTTTTTAATCTATGAAATGTTGGAGGGCATGCACCACACCACTGTGCACCATTTCCCTTGTTGGCATTGGATTCCACCCTAGTCAGCTGCATTGTCTGTCCATCCACCCTGGTTTTATTCTTTCTTTCTTTCCTTCCTTCCTCCCACTCCACCTCTCCCGCCTCCCCCTGTCTGTCTCTCATCTCTTTTATAAGAGGAAATGCTTATCTTCAGGAGGCAGCCAGGAATCTAGGGCTGTCGAAATTGCTGCTCTCTCCCCTGATCCCACTCGCTTGTCCTGCTATAAATCATCCCACTTGGAATTGGCTTCCTGGAGTTCTTCTCTCTTTGTGTGTGTGCGCAGAGAAAAACTGCAGTGCCCTGGCTGTCCTTTTAATTAAAAACTCTTGCCTGCCCCCACCACGAGCCTTTGCAGGACTGAAGTTGAGGCAAAGAGTCTTAAAAATTATATATATATATATGCATGCTTATTTTGACATCAGAGAGCTCTGGTGACACAACAAGCCATAGTGCCCTGGCTGTCCTTTTAATTCAAAACTCTTACCTGCTCCTGCCTTGGCCCTTTGAATGACTGCAGTTGAGGCAAAGAATCTTTAAAACTATACACACATAGACATACACACACCAATATGAACACATACAATGGGCCCTTCCCTTATGCAGGGGATCCCCCCACGTAAGGGAAATTCTGCATATGCTCACGCCCCATTGGAAACAATGGGGTGCGTGCTTGCGGTGCATGCACCATTTGTTTAATGGTTGCACGGCTTCAGTGTAAGCTTGAAGCCACGTGTGGTGAACCTGCATACGGCGCGGGCGCACTCTCTATATAAACAGAAATCCATCAGTGATACCTTTATTGGCTAACCACAATGCACAATATACTTGTTGCAAGCTTGTATTGTGCCAATAAAGGTATCGCTGATGGATTTTTGTTTGTATGTGTTAAATGGCTACCCCTGAATTATATATATATATGCTTGTTTTGGCATCAGAGAGCTCTGGTGCCACAACAAACCATAGTGCCCTGGCTGTCCTTTCAATTCAAAACTCTTGCATGCTCCCGCCTTGGCCCTTTACACGACTGTAGTTGAGGCAAAGAGTCTTAAATTTTTTAATACATACATACATACATACATATAATCATAGAACTATATATATACACGCACGCATATACGCAGATAGATGGATAGATAGATAGATAGATAGATAGATAGATAGATAGATAGATAGATAGAGATATAGTCCCAATAAAGGTGTGGTGTAATGTCTTGGAAAAGAAGGTCCCATCATCTGATTTCCAGTTCATAGATGAAAAGGCCATATAATATCTGGCATCATGTTGGTCCGTCACTAGAAGAGACCCATTCAATGCACTGTTGAATGGGGAGTCAATACTAAATGATAAATTCCTTTAGCCCATAGGTCTACTCTGATCAGGACTAACAACAAGACTTCAGCCACAGATTGCCACATGTGAAAGCCATAGCTGCACATGTAGCTGGCTGGCAAGTACAGGTGCCAGCAAGGTTTTGGTCCCTGCTTGGCAACACTAAAGGCTGCATTCACACTGCAGAATTTATGCAGTTTGACAGTGCTTTAACTGCCATGGCTCAATGCTATGGAATGCTGGGATCTGTCATTTGGTGAGATATTTGGCCTTCTCTTTGCAAAAGCTCTGGTGCACAACAAACTGCCCCATCGATACCTGGAGACTCCCACGAGTGCAGTACTCTGTCAGGATGCAAATATTTGGGGGATCGATGCAGGCTCCGATGAAACGCGTCAGGTGCTTGTTTTGAACGTCCCGCATCTGGAAAGGAGAGGAAGGTGCAAAGAAAGCACATATTTTGTCAAGATGCTGAAAGCGCAAGCGACAGCCTACATAACTCTGAAGATCAGAATAGCCACTTATCCATTACTCGCAAATATAATCTGCATTGTGGAAGGAGAGAGATGTTCTTGGCTGCCATTGAAGATAACAGTCTTCACCTATCTGATTGTTAAAGCACATAAAGTATTATGAATCCTAGAAGTGCATGGGAAGTCAGAAAGAGACGTCGGGACATTTTAAAAGCAGCTGGAAAAGTGGAACAATAGAGCATTAACTGCACTGTTCCTGATAAACTGACAATCGGAGGGTATGGTATGGCCGCAGAAGTTCGGGGAAGTAGTGTAAAATGGCAATGTGAAGTTGAAGGATTTCATAGCTGGCATCCATAGTTTTTTGTGGGTTTTTTGGGCGATGTGGCCATGTCTTAGAAGAGCTTATTCCTGACATTTCGCCAACATCTGTGGCTGCCATCTTCAGAGAATGCTGCCATGGAAGTGAACAGGGTATATATATTATGTGATCCCACTCTCTTCCATGCCAGCATCTGTGGCTGGCAATGTTTTCAAGCTTTGAGAAGGGTAGCTTTATTCTGATAAGGCTTGCCAGTGGCTATGCTGGCATGGGGATACTGGGCGCTTTAATCCAAACAAGTAACTTTCCCAAACTTTGAGTCTTATTAGGTTTTTAAAAGGCTGGGGAGAAGTTGGAGAAAGGAGGGTGACTAAAATGGTGAAGGGTCTGGAAACCATGCCCTAATATGGAGCGACGTAGGAAGCTGAGTATATTTAGCCTGGAGAAGATAAAGTTAAGGGGTGATAGGATAGCCCTGTTTAAGTATTTGAAGGGACATCATATTGAGGATGGAGCAAGCTTGTTTTCTGCTGCTCCAGTGAATAGGATCTGGAAGCTTCTTTTTGCAGCATTGGCATTGGGAGGATGGTGAAGGAAGACCGCAGATATTCAGTGTTGGATTGCAACAGTGTGTTTGCAGGATGCCAGTCACAGATGCTGGCAAAACGATATGATAGCCCTGATTGTATTTAATTGTATTTTATTGTGGATGGCTGGGTTTCGGAGGGTTGGGATATAATGATGATAACTGTTTTGTTGTGTTTTAGGGGTGTTTTATTATTGTTAGCTGCCTTGAACTGTTTGTAGAGGTGGGATACAAGGAAATTTTATTATTATTATTATTATTATTATTATTACAACAACAAAAGAGTCGCCTTAGGGTTGCCGTAAGTCGGAAACGACTCAAAGGCACAGTACAACAGCAAAAGGGTCGCCTTAGGGTTGTCATAAGTGGGAAACGACATGAACGCACACTACAATGACAACAACAAATCCAAAAGAGGCAACGTTTGCAGCGCACTAAACATCCGTCCCCTTTCTACCCACCGATGTCACAGTCCTGGCTCTTATCTGTGCTTGTTCAGGTGCCCCTTTTGAGATTCCTGCCCCTTGTTTATCTTCTGGCTTTGCTAGACACACACACACAGGGAGACACACACAGACGCAGCCGTTGTTAATCGCTCCGACTGTTAATTAAAAGGGGAGCAGATGGCCATCTCCCTGCCACTTCCTCGCTAATGAGTCATTAGCCCCTTGTGCCGCGCTGCCCAGGTGCCAGTCCATACTGGTCTGCCCTCTCTTGTCCTCTCCTTCCTCTCCGCTAATGAGGTCTCCTCTGCCTCTGCCAGGAAACACCCCAGTGATGTCTCACCCCCTGCTACTTCCCCATTAAGTCCTTCCAGAAAGAAAACTGAGGATCAGAAGGCACATGGCACCAAGTAGCCGGGTTTAGGAGCGGATTTTGTATCTAGAGAGGCTGCACCTGGCACATCTGGTTCACCCTGAGGTTGGTGACTCCTTGGCCTCATTCCCACTACCTTTTAAACCGGATTGTGATTCGGTTCGAATTGGGTTAAACGACCCTGGTTCCCACTTAATCCGAAACACTGAAGCACTTCCAAATGAGGGGCCATGCTCTAGACCCATTTAACCTGCGTCTTTTGGATGCTGTTTTTTCCCGCTTCTTTTCAACCAAATCAAATATGCGCAAGTGGAAACCAGAACCGAATCGGATTCGATTTCACAATTCGGTTTTAAATGAATCGCTTCAGTGCAAATGGGAACCGGATGCGGAACGGAATTGGTTTATTATGACATGCAGTAAAGCGGAAATGGATGTCCTGAGCAGGAACCAATTCTATTTAAACCTATTCATTTCCCAATGTAAACCACAAGTGGGTTATTTTGATTCGATTCCATGCCAGAAAATGTGATCGGGGCAAATGTAAAGGGAAACATGATCCAATGTCAAATCGATCCCAAATCGGAAAGCAATTTTTCTGTAAGTGGGAATAAGAGGCCCTTAAATTCTAGCACCGGGGGATTGGGGTTGCCATGGCCTTCCCCTGAGGCTGAGAGAGTGTGACTTGCCCAAGGTCGCACAGTGGGTTTTCATGGCCGAGTAACAACTATTGCTTCCTTGGCTAATTTTAAGGCCGAATTGCAGACAGTCTTGTTTAGAGAGGCATTCCAAATTATTGGTTGTTAGTCTGCTGCTTACTTTGTTTTTATTATATACTAATTAGTTTTATTTTAGCGATATTTTAATCATGTAATGTTGTTGTTTTACATTGTATGCCGCTTGGCAGGTTTTTATTCTGGTTTTTTTACCCTTACTATCCAAAGCGCTGTAAATAAATGATGATGATGATGATGATGATGATGATGATGATGATGATGAGTGGGGATCTGAACCCTGATTTCCAGAGTCATAGTCCAATGCTCAAACCACTATGCCACACTGACTCATGCAACCCTCTCATAACTTCTAATACTGCCCATGCTAGAAGCCTGCCACTGTCCCAGATGGGCCTGGGGAGCAGTGTAAGGTCTCCTCTGCCCCCATTGTACCCCTTGTTTGAAGGTGTGATGTGATAGGCAGGGTGCCACGTGGTCACTTACGTGTTTCAGCTCAAAGAGCACATTCCGTGTCAGATCAATGCGCTTCCGGCTCACGTGCTTGATGGCCACAAGGTTGCCCTGGAACGAGAGACATGGCAAACATGGATGTGCAGATAGAGAAAGGGGTGTTTGTTTAGATTGTGATGGAGAAAGGGATGGGGACACTTCACAGATGGTGCTATTTTGAGCAGGAGAGACCCACTCACAAGGGTCCATGGTCTCAGGTAGGGCTGGCCCAAGACTTTTGCAGCCTGAAGCAAGGACCCAAACACCAGAGGACACCCCTTCCCTTCCTTATCCAACAACACAGGGCACTTGGGACTGCAAAGTGTGCCTTTGGATAACCTCCCAAGCTTCCAGAATTGTTTCTTTTTAAATGCTAATTTGGGGAGTGCTTGCAAACCAGCCCAGTCAACCCAAAACCAGATGCAAATGTAGTTTACTCCCTACACACAAAAGCTAAAAGGTAAAGATTTCCCCATTGACAAGGTTGTCAAGTCGTGTCCAACTGTCAGAGGCAGAGCTCATCATTACTAAGCCAAAGAGCCAGCATTGTCAAAGAAAACTCTGTGATCATGTGGCTAGCATTGCTACGCAGAATGCTATTACCTTCCCACCGAAACGGTACCTGTTTATCTACTTGCACTATCTACTTGCAATCTTCAGAGTCAGCATCTTAACCACTGAGCCACCGTGCCCCATGGTCACCAAAGCTTCCCCCCCTTACAAAAATGTGCCAAAAATATGCTAAAAATCAGCCAAAATGATACTCAGAAGTGACGTTGCACCACTTTTGGCACAATTAAATGTGATGGTGCAACCAATAGAACGGGTATTCATAGAATCATAGGACCTTATCACATAATGCATTTACCATGCTGGAATTGTGGCCCAAATGCTTCAGAAGAGCGGAGGTGGGATTGCCGGTCATGCTTCTGAAGTGTTATTGAAGCATGTCCCGCTCTTCTCTCGTCGATGAATCATTCGCAGAGCAGCCATTTTTGTAATAACAGGATCTTCCATTATGCAAAAAATGGCTGCTCCACGAGCGCTTTGACAATGGAAGAACAGCAAAATGCTTCAATAACGTTTGAGAAGCGTGACCAGCAATCCCACCTCCACACTTCTGAAGCGTTTGGGCCACAATTCCAGTGCAGTAAGTACCTTGTGTGATAAGGTCCACAGAGTTGGAAAAGACCCCAAGGATCATCCAGTCCAACTTCATTCTGCCATGCAAGAAGACACTATCCAAGCCCTTCCTGGGACAGATGGCCATCCAACCTCTGTTTAAAAACCTCCAAAGAAGAAGACCCCACCACACTCCAAAGAGTGTGTTCCACTTTGGGGATGATTTCTACCTCCTCCTCAGTTGCTCACTCCTGATATAAAGAATGATCTGGACTGACAGTTCAATTGTGCTCCAGCACAACCAACAGGAAAGCGTTTCCAGATGCACCAGAAACATTAGGCTAGTTTAGCAGGCCCAGGGCAAGTGATGCGTTGGAAGGAATTCAATGTGAAGGTTGTCATTACTGTCTTTCCCCCTCACCTCACTCTTCCCAATGTTAAGGGTCAAACCAACCTTCAGCCTATTAAACTTTCTCTCCCTTTGGCTCATTTTTCCTACTGGAGATGAAGGGCTGGGGAGCAAGGATGGTCAGAGCCAACATCTATGGGGATTAACGTATAGTAGAAGAGAAGGTTCAATACTAGCTCCCAATATGTTCTGTCCAAAGCAAGACACAAGCACACACCATATTATGTATGAGCCGGGATGACAAACGCATCAGAGCTTGGTTATCCAAGGCATGACTGGTTTCTCCACCAGTCTTGGTGGTAAGAAATGGAGGACCTTGAAAGCATGGTGGCCACGTTCCTTGCCTCGAATGGCTTCGCAATTACTTTGTAAAGTGACTTACTTTGTAATACGCTGTCTTGGCGTCAACCCAGCCCACACCACATTATATATTGAGCCCGAATGACAAATACATCAGGGCTTGGTTATCCAAGGCATGACTGGCTTCTCCACCAGTGGTAAGAAATGGAGGTCCTTGAAGCATGGTGGCCACGTTCTTTGCTTCAAATGGCTTCTTCCCTAAACCCTGGTGCCTTTTTCACCCACCAATAAGGACTGAAATTACTCTCAGAGACTTACTTTGTAATACGCTGTCTTGGCGTAGACCTGGAACTGTCCTTCTGTGGTGAGCAGGGAGCCGTAGTTCGAACCTCTCTTAGGAAGGAAGGAGAACCAGTGAGGAGCAAACCCATCTCCAAGCTGCACCTCACATTTCAAACAAGTCCCCCTTCCAACCCTCAACCACCTCTGCAAGCACTGTGCTTGGATAAGTGACTTATTCAGGGCCACAATTCGGGGATTTCAGGGAACTGCAGTCACAAATAAGCAATTTTCCCAAACTCTGTGCTGGGGTCAGCAGAGGAAAAAGCAGCAAGAGACTGTCCCTTTTGCTTAAATCCAGGCCTAGGATTTGCCCCCTGCTGAAGAAATGAATTTCCAACCAGATGAACTATGCAACGGAGAATAAAGTGCCCAAGTTTCGCTTGAAATATTCCTACAGCCATATAGTAATTTAAAATGTCTCCACCATTGCGGCTGAGGTGCAAACAAAGTGGAATGGCACCAGTTCTGTGTATTGTGAGATTTACGTTACATATCATTTTTCAGGCCAATTGTTGCTGTCTTATATAATGGATGTATATTGCCAGATATTATTTTTTTTTGATATGATTGTGATCTGGTTATAACCTAATGTAATATTACATGAACACATATTTTCCTTAAATTGAATATCTGTTTCTGTTTAGTATTTTGTATTGTCATTAAGGGGTTTCGAGAGTTTTCCTTTCGGTATATTTTAAGCTTGCAAACCCACAAGCGGGAGCTGCCTTATTTCTGGTATTTGTCAGCTGCTCTGGGAGTTTATTCAGACCGAGGAGTAGAAATGGGTGTTAAATAAATAAATCCATTTTATTTCCACAGTCTGTAGAGGTTAAGAGCTTTAGTGGCTAAGAGACTGAGCTACAAATCAGAGCAGCTCGATTTTGAATCTCACTGCCGCTATAAATGAAGCAGCCTTTAAATCAGCCACTTTCTCTCTGCAATATAAGGATGGAGGTAGTGATAACAATAAGGCTCTTCCTACATCATGTTTTATCCTTATACTGTTGGAATCCGCTTTGATTCCTTGCAAAAAAAGTGGAATATAAATTAATTGTATTATTATTATTATTATTATTATTATTATTATTATAAGGTAACATATGTAGATGTCTGAATGCTCAAAAGTGCAATCCAAACATTGAGACTGACTGCAAAGTTCAGATTGGCTTGCTAGGCGAGTTAGTTCTTTAAGAAACAAAAATTGAACAAAAGTGTGTAATCTTGTGTGTGGAAGGGTTCAATAGTCATATGTACCTATGTGTTGGCCAGGTCAAAACAACAACAACAACATCAACAACGGATACACACCAGCGAGAGAGTGAGCTTGCTGCCCATGCTGCGCAAATTCTTCTCCAAGTTGCTCGACTGGACATCCTCCCAGTGGATGCGCCACAGCTCTGACGCCAGATCTTTCTCCAGTTTCATTTTCCTACGCAGGGAGAGGGCAACACAAGGACAGAAAAAATTACAAGATTTCTATAGTGTAGATGTACCCTAAGAGCCAACAGAGTGCAGCGGGTTTGAGTGTTGGACTAGAACTCTAGCAGACCAGGGTACAAAACCCCATTGAACTGGTTGACTTCAAGCAAGTCACCTTCTCTCAGCCTAAGTGGAAGGCAATGGCAAACCTTCTCTGAAGAAATCTTGCTGAGAAAAGTCTGTTTTAGAACCAGTGTAGTGTTGTGGTTTGAGTTCAGGACTACAACTCTGGGAGTCCAAAGTCATAGAATCATAGAGTTGGAAGAGACCACAAGGGCCATCCTGTCCAACCCTATTCTGCCATGCAAGAAATCACAATCAAAGCATCTCCACTGACAGATGGCTATCCAGCCTCTGCTTAAAGGCCTCCAAGGAAAGAGACTCCACTATCCTCCATTGAAGGAGTGTGTTCCACTGTCGAATAGCCCTTACTGTCAGAAAGTTCCTCCTAATGCTGAGGTGGAATCTCCTTTCCTGGAGCTTGTATCCATTGCTCCAGGTCCTAGTTTTTGGAGCAGCAGAAAACAAGCTTGCTCCCTCCTCAATATGACATCCCTTCAAATATTTAAACAGGGCTATCATATCACCTCTTAACCTTCTCTTCTCCAGGCTAAACATCCTCAGCTCCCTAAGTTGTTCCTCACAGGGCTTTATAGTTTCCAGACCCTTCGCCATTTTAGTCGCCCTCCTTTGGACATGCTCCAGTTTCTCCACATCCTTTTTGAATTGTGGTGCCCAGAACTGGACACAGTATTCTGGGTGTGGTATAACAAAAGCAGAATAGAGTGGCAATATTACTTCCCTTGATCTAGACACTATACTTGTCTATATTGATGCAGCCAAGTCCTGCTTGGCCATGGAAAGCCACTGGGTGACCTTGTGAAAGTCAAAGTCCTGCTTGGCCATGGAAAACCACTGGGTGAACTGAAGAAATCTAGCCAAGAAAACTCCATGGTTTTCAACAAATGCATCAACAGAACGCCCAAAATCTCCTGGTAGCCACCTGAGAACTCACCTGTAGACAAAGAAGGCAGCAATGATGATGATGGAAAGGAAGAGGGTCATCCCCAGGGACAGGATCTCCAGCAAGGAGAAGGAGGCTGTAGCAAGAAAAACCAAAATAGCATGGAAAGAGGAGCCAACCCCAATCCCTCAGGCAGTTCCCATTGTAAAGGGATCTTGGAGCACTTTTGAGACTGACTGAAAGAAAAAAGCTGGGAGCATGAGCTCTTGTAGACTTGAGTCTACTTCCTCAGATGCATGGATTTGAAATTGACTGAAAGGAAGGAGCTGGTAGAAGGAGCTTTCATAGACTTGAACCTTGGATGGCCATGGCTGCCTTGAGTTTGCAAGACCTGAGCCCAGTAGTTGAGGATCAAGGCTCTTGGAGGTCTCTCATTCATAGGCTTGTCCTAAATCAAAGTTGATTTGGCAGCAGATACAATGGGCCATTCATATCAATAATAATAATAATAATAATAATAATAATAATTTATTTTTATCCCACCTCTCCAACAGGATCGAGGCAGCTTACAACATTGATAAAATACAAGATAAAATACATCATATATCTACTGGGGTTTGGTTCCAGGAGCCTCAATAGATATCCAAAAATGTGGATGTTCAAATCTCAATGAATACAATGGATAGTACAATAGTGACTCTTATATAAAACAGCAAAATTGAGGTTTACTTTTTGGAATATACAGCACACCCACACCATACACAGGTGTGCCATACGCAGCTTTAACCTTGTGCATGCGGGAGTGCTCACTCATTAAAACAAATGGAGTTTGAGCGTACACATTTTTTCTTATACGCAGAGAGAAATTTTACCTTAGGTTTAAATCTGGAGTAGGGTCATTAGGCCACCAAATTGGGGGTTATAGAACTAAGAATGCCCAGCCATCTGAAGGTAACAGCTTCGTCCCCAATACCTTTATGACAAGCTGGATTGCTGTTCTCAAAACCGCAGAATGGCACATCTCTGGGAATGGAGTTTCCTGGCCAATGGATGCTCTTTCCGGAAACCATCTGAATTTTCTTGGTGGTCCCATTGTAATCAGCAACAATCTATGTAGAAAGCAGGGTGAGGGAAAAGAAGAGAAGGAGAAGGATATGACGACAGCCTAACGGTCATACTTTATGGCAGGGATGGACAATTGTCGGAGGGCAAGGAGTTGCGTCAGTCTCCAAGAGATGCCACAGAAGGGCACATCCCTCTGCCAAATAATTCTGCCCAAAATGCTCCAAAGGCCTTCAAAAGGGGGGCATTTCTCCACAGTTTTGCCCTCCCTGAGCCACTTAGGCACAGGATAGGCATTCTTCCAACAGAAAAAGGATCACTTACTGGGTTTTGTGTGGCTCAGAGAGAGCCAAAATGGGGCAGACCCACTTTGCCCACTCTTGTACTATGGTACAAGTAATAAACCTCAGACCTGGGACCCAAATCTGGCTATTAGATGGGAAATCATCATTCAGTTCTTCCCCAGCTTTTGGATGAATTTCCCCCCTATTCTAGAAATGTGGAATGCCTCTCCAAAAGTCCTGTTCTGATATCACTTTATTTGCGCAATTGCATGTGATACTCATTCGTGCAGTTACTCACCATTTCCGCTTCATTTGCAAGATGCTTTAAATATGCTTTAATCTCTCTTTAATGTTGAAATCAACCCCAGTGTGATGCACTAGAGTTGTACACTAAAATATGCGGGGAGTTTTAGCTCTACCCGTTTGGCTTTGACCTGGGAATGTGGTTCCTGCGAACCTCTCTGCAAATGGATTCAGTCCCCAGGTCAAAAAGAGTTCCTTAGTCTTGTTCCACATTTTACAGCCGATCACAAAGAAGTACACGGTCGCACAATGAGAAACTGACAGAAGCATCCCAGGACAGCTCCTTGTTTACATGACCCTATAAAAGGTTCAGACATCCATTGACCCAATACCTTTATGACAGCCGCGATTGCTGTTCTCAAAATCACAGAACTGTATATCTCTGGGAATTGAGGAGTCATTCACACTACGGAAGTAACCCAGTGTGAAACCAGGTTATTTCTGGGGCGTTCACACTGGCCTTGAATGGTTTGTTGGTGTGTAAATCCCACTTAACTGTGTGTATTTTGCACTGGGTACCTAACAGCATATTTTTTAGGTGGCAAAGCAATTCAAATCTTCAATAGTGCAAAAGTGCTACCAAATCGATCCGGATACGCTGGGTCCATTCCTGGCCATGAGGCGCTGCTATGATGGTGCAAAGTGGCTCCAGTGTGAATGACAGACCGGATTAAAATGTTAAAACATGGTAAACCTAGTGTGAACAATTTGGTATTGCATCGCCACGGAGATTTGCATCTCCTTGGTACAAAAACGTAAGTGAATTTCCTGACCAGTGGATGCTTTCCAGAAACCGTCTTGATTTTCTTGGTGGTTAAACAAGGGCTATTATTACCCATCATAACAAAGTGAAACCTCCATGTTGAGAGGCAGTGTACCCCAGAATATCAAGTTCTAGAAGTGGGGCGGTTTGGGGGTCATTTCATTCATGCTGGTTGGGCCACAGTAGAAAACAGGAGGCAGAACAGAACAGTGACTCTTTCTGATGGGTTATTACATTCTTATTCATTTTTTTCTAGCTACATTTATATTCTGCCCTTCCTGCAATGATTTCAATGCAGCATTCTTGATTTTAAAGGAGGGATCCCAAAAAGGTGAAGGGCCTGGGAACTATGCTTATGAGGGAAGACTTAGGGAGCTGGGTATGTTTAGCCTGGAGAAGAGACGGTTAAGGGGCGACTTGATAGCCCTGTTTAAGTATTTGAAGGGGTGTCGCATTGAGGAGGGAGCAAGCTTGTTTTCTGCTGCTCCAGAGAACAGGACACGGAGCAATGGATGCAAGCTACAGGAAAAGAGATTCCACCTCAACATTAGGAGGATCTTCCTGGCAGTAAGGGCTGTCTGACAGTGGAACACATTCCCTCAGAGTGTAATGGAGTCTCCTTCCTTAGAGGTCTTTAAATAGAGGCTGGATGGCCAGCTGTTGGGGATGCTTTGATTGTGAGTCCCTGCATGGCAGAATAGGGTTGGACTGGATGGCCTTTGTGGTCTCTTCCAACTCTATGATTCTATGAATGATTATCACAACAACAACCCTGTGAGATTGATCATGCCAAATGAAGGTACTTGGATTCCATTGCTCTTTTCCAGCACTGACCTCAAATTCCCCCGATTTAGGGTCCATGTCCCAGAGGGAATAGTCTGTTTCCCGGTCACCATTCTGATCGATCCTTAGGAGCCCAGTGACCCCTGCAAGATAGAAGTAGACAATACTCAGCACTGTTCAGTCAGATTTTTGACAGGGGTGTGCCTTCTCCTCCACAGCACTTACCTCTCCTTCACTGGGACTGTTCCTGCCAAACTGAGACAGTTGGAGAATGTGTTGTTGCTATGTGCCTTCATGTCAACTTCAACTTATGGTGATCCTCTCCTTATGGGAAATCTTTTTTTCCTTTGCAATTTTATTCAGAGGAGGGTTGCCACTGCCTTCCCCTGAGGCTGAGATAGTGTGACTTGCCCAAGGCTACCCAGTAGGTTTCCAAAACTGAGCCAGGATTCAAACCCTGGTCTCCCTAGTCCAACACTGTAACCACCCTGCCATGCTGTTGCCCATCCCAATTTACTCCAACCCAAAGTGGATCTCCAATGCTTCAGATAGAAAAGGGCCTTTCCTCATCACCAGCTGCTTTCAAAGTAGAAATTGCAGGAGCTGAACTTGGGCCCTTTTGCATGAAAGCAAGTGTGCAACCACTGCCTTCCCTGACAACTACAGAGTAACAACTTAAGTACACACACACAAACAGTCCAAAATCTGGAGCACCTGAGTGACACTGACCATAGAAAGTGCGGTTCCACATCTGATGGGTGATGACTGTGGCATTGGAAATGGAGCCCTCCAGTTGCAAAGTCTCGTTCGCAGCTTGGGCATAAAGCATTACTCCATCGTGGAAGGCAGCAGCAATGAAGTTTTTCTGGAAGGGGAAACAAAGACCAGGCAGGCATTACTAACAAGATGGATGTCTCCGTAGCGGAAGCACATTCCCAGCAAACGTTCCACTCATGATAGCCAGTGTTTGGAAAACTGGGGGATTTGGGGTACCCACACCCAGCATCCCCGACATTTGTGTCCCAAATTGTAAATGTTTCCAAACAGCAATAAAAACTAATAGTACAGGTTCAGTTTCTCTGATCTGATGTTGCAAAAATCCTCCAAAGTCCAAAATTGTCCACAAGGGTGGCTGAAAGAGTGACGAGTTTTTGTGCTTTCTGATGGTTTAGTGTACACAAACTTTGTTGCGTGTACAAAATTATCAGAAATGTTACATATAAATAGGTAGAGAGATCTTGTCGCACCTTTGAGACTAAGTGAAAGAAAGAAGTTGGCAGCATGAGCTTTCGGAGATTTCATTCTACTTCCTATATGCATCTAAAGAAATAGACTTTTAAGTCTATGGAGTTTATCACAATGGGACCAATTTGGACATTAAACAGAGATAAAAGCACATTTAAAGCATCCCGCAAATGAAGCGGAAATGGCATGTAATTGCGCGAATGGTTATCACACACAATTGCTCAAATAAAAGTGATACCAGAAATGCATTGTCACTGAAAGCCTGAAAGTAAAAAGATATGCATTAATGCTTCTTTGTGACCGCTTTAATGGCTGGTTTTGTGCGATGTCATGTCAAATTGTTTTGCGTAATTGTGCAATTTTTCCAGAATATTCATGGGATAAACTCCTAAGAAAGCTCATGCTGCCAACTTCTTTCTTTCACTTACTCTCTACAGACTAAGACAGCTAGGTGTATAAAGTGCATACAAAGAGTAAATGAATTTCATGTTTAAACTTGGGCCCCATCTCCAAAATAGCTCTCATTATATATACTGTATATGCAAATATTCCAAAATCCAACATAAATAAATAAATAATCCCAAATCCCAAACGTTTCTGTTCCCAAGCATTTCTGATAAGGAGGACTCCATCTGTATTTGTATACTGCAAATGGGCAGACTTCAAGCTTAGAGGGGCTGTTCTGGTTTTGTTTTAATTTTGAGACCCAACAAATGCAACCAAAAAGCCAAGGATAATTGGAACTTCAAGCAACGAATAGATATGATTGACTCAGATAAGTTAATATGTCATATAAATCAAAATTCAACTGAGAAAATTGACAAGGACTGGACTCCAGTGACAGATATTGTGAAACTATCTGGAAGGAGTAGCTGGTATAAGACAAGACGTAAAGAGTAAGAATAAGAGTCCATAGCACCGAACAATTGTAATATACTATAATATACTGTAGGGACATTAATAGGTTTACATATACATAGAGGTCAAAATAATATAAGGATCAAGTTCCAGAAAATCAGAGAAACTATAGGAAGGTTATTGTGCTGTGTTATTTGTATTAGTTTAGACTTGGGGTTTTTTATTTGTATGTATTTGATGTTATTATATGCTTGCCTGTGTGCATATCTTGTTATTTTATAATGTTATGTATTTCATGTGTTTGTATGTTATATACATGGGAAAAATAAAGAGAAACAGAAGCTGAAGCAAGATAAGAGCATGGAAAGTTACTGTGTAAAAATCATGTGTCTAGTTCTGTCCAGGAATATAAAAACAAAAATGGTTTATAAGCAGGACTATCACTCCCAGGGCTAAAATGTTGCTTGCAGTTGTGTGTAGTATATAAAACAGCGCCATGAGCCATTGGTCTGGAAGCTTCAGGGACGAAGACTGGAGTCCTCTGAGCCGTATGTGGCCCAAGGGCCATACTTTGCCCACCCACTTAAAAGACTACTAAATCAGTCACATTTGCAAAATGGCAACTCATGAGGTGGAGCCCAAAGCAGAATGGCAGCCCATGGGGTTGCGTTACACAGCGCACACAACTGCAAGCAAAACATTAGCCCTGGAAGTGGAGCCCAAAGCAAAATGGCAACTCATGGGTGTGGAGCCTGAAACAAAATGGCAGCCCATGAGGTGAAGCCCAAAACAAAATGGCAGCTCATGCATGTGGAGCCTGAAACAAAATGGCGTCCCATGAGATGGAGCCCAAAACAAAATGGCAGCTCATGGGTATGGCGCCTGAAACAAAATGGCAGCTCATGGGTATGGAGCCTGAAACAAAATGGCAGCTCATGCATATGGAGCCTGAAACAAAATGGTGGCCCATGAGATAGAGCCCAAAGCAAGATGGCAGCTCATGGGTGTGGAGCCTGAAGCAAAATGGCAGCCCATGGTGTGGAGCTTGAAGCAAAATGGCAGCTCATGGTGTGGAGCTTGAAGCAAAATGGCAGCCCATGGGGTTGCTTTAGATAGCAAACACAACTGCAAGCAAAGTATTTAGCCCCGGGCGTGAAGCCCAAAGCAAAATGGAAGATCGGGGTAGAGCATGCAGCAAATGGCAGCCCCATGAAACAGCCAATTGCCTACAGTATTCCAAGTGCGATGGGATACCTTCCAACAACTGACTTGCCCAGGTTTGTTTGATACTTGCAATACCCTAAGGAACTGGGTAGCTCCAAAGCCAAGCCTACAATATGTTCCTTTCATCCGGGTCAAACCGTCCTCCCAGTGTCGGCAGATGAATCCGAAATCCTTACCAGCTCCTCTTGCATGGTGAAGTTGTGCTGTTCCTGGGCTGCCTGCTTGATCTCCTCAAGGAACGGCCGGTATTCAGGATTTGTGGGTTCAGCGTATGTGATGATCATCACAGCCTGTGGAAGGTCAAGAGGGAAGGCAATGTAAAAGTAAAAGGCAGCCACTTCCAGCTGCCATTCTGGCCAATTTTTAGCCTTTTTTTTTTTGTTTGTTTGTTTGGGGGAGAAAACAGGGCAGGGGGTAGAAGATGTAAAATCCTACATTTGTGGCCATTCTGGGGATGGTATTGGGTTGGTTTGGGGGCAAAAACAGAGCAATTGGTCTGGAGACTTCATAGACGAACTTTGGGTCCCATGGGCCATATGAGCCATAATTTCCCCACCCACTTAAAAACCTACTAGATCCAGTGCCCTAGACCTCATATCTTGGGACAGGCGAACTCCAGTCGTCTTCCAGGCCAACATTTCCCCCCTCCCCAGCTATTCATTCTGGTTTTCGGCTCATTGGGGTTATTAATAGCTTCAACCAGCTGGCTATTCTGTCCGGGAGAATTATCTCGTTTCCTTCCTCGTCTTTGGTGGATGGAGAAAAGCAAAAGAAAGCTGAGCACAATGTAAGGGAACACCCCTTCCTCCACTTTCCCCAATGCCTCCTGCCCCTGCCTCCATCTGCTGCTGGATCTGAAGGCCCATTTGAATAAGCTCTGGGTAGCATTCAAATCCAGGGCCTCGTTCCCACTACTACCGGATCATGATTCGGTTCAAACCAGTTCAAATGACCCTGGTTCCCACTTAATCCGAATCGCTGGAGCGATTCCGAGAAGGGGGCCATGTGCCAGACCCATTTAACCCACATCTTTTTGACGCTGATTTTTCCCCCGCTTCTTTTTCGATAAATCAATTCAGCGCAAGTGTGAACCACAAGCAGGTTGGAATCGATTCAAATTTCCCCTTTGATTAGCTGGAACCAAATCATTTTGAATCAATTCATTCGTGAACAGGAACCACAAGTGGGTTGTTTGGAGCCAGAAAAGGACAGAAAATGTGACTGGGGCAAGTGTAGTGTGAACCACGCTCCAATGTCGGATCGATCCATCAATTCAGATCGTGCACCAATTTATCTATAAGTGGGAATGAGGCCCAAGACTTCACAAATAAAATGGCAAGGAAACGGGGCGGGAAGGGGGAGACCCTTGCCAATATTTTCTCATGAATATAAAGAGCAACCATTCTTTGTCCACTCCCACCCACAATCCCACCGAACGTCACTATGGTGGTTGTGGCAGAGTCGTTGTGCCATAATTGCAGAGGATGTCTGTGCATACATAAAGTGTGTGAACAAGGAATGTGTACCCAGAGACCCGACAATGCTCCAGCACACTTACCTTGTAAGCCTCGCGAGCGATGGCATCGTTCCCATCCCCACGCTGCCAAGGATGCCGCCGGTCAGGAAAATGGGAGCTCTGCAGGCTCTCCGCAAAGAGGTCGATGTAGAAGAAGGCATAGTCGCCCGTGGTGAGACCCTCGTGGTGGGCATGGACCATAAGCTCATGGAAAATCTCAGGGGAACAGCAGACGTACACAACTGAAAGGCAGAAGGGAAGGGCATCCGTCAGCAGAGTGGCCCCATTTGGATTGCAGAGCCATTTTTGTGGCAGGTGGGAAACTTGGAACGGCTGCGCTCCTCTTTGGGGTTCAAAAACAAAATAAGTACAGTGGGACCTTGTTATCCACTAGGGTTTGGTTCCAGGATCCCCTGCGGATAACAAAATCCATGGATGCTCAAGTCCCATTAAATATAATGGCAGAGCAAAATGGTGTCCCTGATATAAAATGGCAAAATCAAGGCTCACTATTCAAAATTTACCTTTAAATACAAGACTGGGAAAACTGTGGCCCTGTGAACATTTGACCTACAACTCCCAGGCAGCCTTGCCAACCACAGAAAAGTTTGTGGAAGTTGTAACCCAAACATTCCCCCCCCTCTGCGAAAACGCACCTTAACACCACAACAAAATCTGCTCATGGGTCATCATATATGGTCTAACCTTTCCTTATTTATTAAATTGGTACAGGTTAAGTCTATCATCCAGAATCTTGAAATATTCCAAAAACCAAAACTTTTTTCATGGGTTTGCTTTTTGATTTGTCAATGTATACAAACTTTGTTTCATGTGCAAAATTATATAAAGTTATCTTCAAGTTATATGTAGAAGGTGTACATGAAACACACATGAATTCTATGTTTAGACTTGTATCCCATCTCTCAAGATATCTCATTATATACACAAATATAGATATTTCAAAATCCAAACAAAAATAAAAAAGAATCCAAAATCCAAAACACCCCGGACCTAAGTATTTTGGATAGTTAAAGGAGACTCAACCAGTATAGCACTTCCACCCATCCCGAAACCATTTTAAAGTGGTAGAATTCAAAGATATAGCCATGTTAGTCTGTAGAATCAGTATGTAAAGAGATCTTGTAGCATTTCAGCCTTTGAAGGCGGTTTACAGTAAAACAAGTGCTGAATAATGTACAACAATCCAAGTAGGAAACACAGAGCCAGTGTGGCATAGTGGTTTAAGCGTTGAACTATGACTCTGTAGATGATTCTTCAACCAGTTTTCCAACCAATTAAGGAATCCTCTAACAGTGTCTCCATCTATTCCAACTATTCTAATTTAAATCTAGTTTAAATCTCATTTCTCAATGGGATTTCGCTAGTGCGATAAGGTCCCATGATAGGTTCACCTTTGGGTTGCCATAAGTCGGAAACAATTTGGAGGCAAAGAACAACAAGAAGAAGAGACTCGGTTGCTGCATCCTAGTGGCACGCCTGCATTTTCTGTAATGGCACCATTCGATAATTTTAGACTGAATGACTTCACCGCTGGGCATTTTTAATATGATTTTTGCAGCGACTTTGTTTACACAGCTAAGCCCTCCTGTTTCTTGTCCTGCTAAGGGGACACTGGGATTTACCCCTTGATAGCACCTCTGAGTTGGAGGAGAAGGAAGAGGCAACCTTGGCGAGCAACAGGAAAAGCCAAGACACGGCCTTTGACGGCAGCCAAGGGATACCGAGAAACTGCCCTCCGCGCCTGCCAAACGGGGCAAAGAGTGGAGCCATTATCACAACCCTGGAAGAAAAACACCCATCTATGACAGGGCAGGATGCCCCCTCCAGGAATGAGCAGGGCTACTCCTTCCACAACAAGACATCTGGAGGTTGCTATGTTCTTGACTTGGCACACTTTTGCTAAGCCTCGTGCTTTCCTGGAAAGAACGGCTCAGCATGTGTATCCTCCAAACCCAACTTTCTGTTCTCCTTGCCTTCCTCTTTCTTCATCTACCCCCCTGTAAATATAAAAACTGTAAAGTTTTATATTGGTAAGCGCACTAGGGAAGAGCGCTTTTTTGCAAATGGAAGCGGTGGCCACTTCTCGTTCCACTGGGTTTTCTTGTGTCCCAAAGATTTGACGACTGCGATTTTGGAGGTTGCACGGTTGCTAAAGAAGAAACAGATGCATGCAAACAGAGGCAAACCCAACCATGTTCTCCCGCTATCACGAGTTCAAATCTCCCCCGGGGTCTCTGCATACACTCTTCCCTAGATTCCTTCCTTGCTGAAATAGAAAGGGAAGAAGATGCAATCCTCCCTCCCGTCCCTTGTCTTTGCACACACACACACACCAAAGTTGGGCTTACACACCCAAGTCCGCCGCCAAATTCACTCTGCTGGGAACCATTAAGAGCACTGCTGGAAGGTTGCGAAACAGCCCTGGATGTTCGTGATCTGAGCCCAGCTCCAGCCCATTTCTTCGCAATTATAACCCAAACTGTCTCCTGTGACCCAGAATGAAGGAATCCAGGGCATCCTCTTCCTCCTTGCTGTTTGCCGGGACCAGGCGGACCCAAAGCAAACCCTGGAGGTTGGAGTCAAGCAAACAGAGACAGAAGGCCTAAGAACAACAGGTTAGGACAGGCCACTTGGATGGCAGATGCAAGGAACATCAATCCCATAGACATTCCCTTCTGTAAGGGACTCCCCTACACCCCCAAAATTGCATGGGAAGACACTGTCCTCTCATATACCATATACTTGACTATAAGTCGACCTCATGTATAATTCAAGGTGCTAAGTTTTAACTTAGCGGCATGTAACAAAGGATCTAAAGTAGTGGTGCTCAATGCCATGACCCTTTAATACAGTTCCTCATGTTGTGGTGACCCCCCAACCATAAAATTATTTTCATCCTGTTCCTAAGACCATCGGAAATATGTATTTTCCAGTGGTCTTAGACTATCCCTGTGAAAGAGTCGTTCGACCCACAGATTGAGAACTGCAAATCTAAAGGATGAAGCAAAGGAAAACAATGCCAATGAACTTACTAAGCTCCAGAAGACATAATTATTTGTGCTCACATTAAAGGTTGGATGGATGAGAGAGTAGAGGAAGGACAGTGCATCCAGGACAGATGATACTCTTGCCTTTCACCAGGGAATGGTTCCTTTTTAAAAAAAATAAGATTTAAAGTACCATACCTTCATTGACCCGTGGATAAGTCAGCTCATGTTTTTGGGGTCAATTGTTTGAATAGAATTTCTAGACTTATACATGAGTATATATACAGTAATCATAGAGTTGGAAGAGACTTCAAGAGCTATCCAGCCCAACCCCATTCTGCCATGCAGGAACTCACAACCAAAGCATCCTTAACAGATGGCCATCCAGCCTCTGTTTAAAGACATCCAAAGAAGGAGAGTCCACTACTCTTTAAGGGATTATGTTCCATTGTTGAGCAGCTCTTACTGCCAGGAGGTTCTTCCTAACATTGAGGTTGAGGTTGAATCTCTTTTCCTGTGGTTTGAATCCAGTGCTCTGGAGTAGCAGAAAACAAACTTGCTCCCTCCTCAATATGACATCCCTTCAAATATTTAAACAGGGCTATCATATCACCTCTTAACCTTCTCTTCTCCAGGCTAAACGTACGCATCTCCCTAAGCTGCTCCTGACTAACATTGCCAAACAAAATGGCTTCTTTTCATAGAATCATAGAGACACAGGTATCACTGTGACCCAAGACAGCAGGTCTTGGGGGTCTCCTTCCCTCAATAAAACTCTTTACTATATTCTCTGAGAGCCACCATGGGTTGAGGTTTGGACTAGGACTTTGGAGAGACCAGGATTCGAATCCAGGGTTGGCCATTGGAAAGCCATTGGGTGATCTTGGGCAAGTCACACTCTCTCAGGATCAGAGGACGGCAAAGGCAAACCCCCTCTGAACAAATCTTGCCAAGAAAAGCCTGACCCTTAGGCCACCACAAGTCAGAAATGAAGGCGCGCAACAATATTCCGCTCCTCTCTGAACCTTATTTAATCCTGTTACATTTGAGACATCTAAGCTTTCAGAATGAAATCTCCATCCTAACCCATCGTCCCCATCCAACGTGGCCAAGGACGATGGGATTTGTTGTCCTGCCAGCAGGACGAATTTGGCATAGGCCGTTCTGCAAAATGTGTTGCTCTTTAGTTTTCCCTTCTTCAGCCTCTTCTGGCAGCCAGCATTTCATCGCAATTCATGCCAGCTGATCCATCATTCATTAGACAGGAGATGCAGAAGCCAAGCTTGAAAATGTTACTTTTGGGGGCTACAACTCTATTGGAGGATTCTGGGGGGAAGATGGTGACCCCAAAAGTAACTTTTCCAAGCTCTACACAGAAGAATAGCCGACCTCTTAAGATGAGTCTGTCCCATTGTATCTCCGCTTGAGTTTTGGCTGAGCAATACAGCATCTTGTTTTGGGGTGCAAAAAGTCCCAAATTCAACACCCATCATCCCAAAATGGAAGGATCACATTGCACAGAATGGGAAATACTTCCATTAGAGACCTCAAAAGCTGCTGTGTGTCTTATTTCCAGATGCTTGGAAAAGGAAATTTGCCATCAAGGACCCACTTTTGGAGGTCTTTAAGCAGAGGCTGGATGGCCATCTGTCGATGATGCTTTGACTGAGAGTTCCTGCATGGCAGAATGGGTTGGACTGGATGGCCCTTGAGGTCTCTTCCAACTCTATCAGTCTACGATTCTCTCTTTCTTCCTTTTCTTTCCTCCTTTCACAAATGACAAATTGCTCAGGAAGATTATTTCCAAGGTGCGGCGAATTCCTTCTCTCAGGAGGTAGGAGAGAGTGACCTAGCGTGATAAAAACCTAGCAACCCACCCTTCCTTTCCTCCTCCTGGTCCAACAATGCAGATCCCTCTTGCGCTTGGCAAGAAAAAAGGGGCAGAAAGGAGAGTTTTGGCCCAGGCGGGTCATGCAATGAGCGGAGGAAACATCTGTCTCTGCAAAAGATGGACATCGGACAAGTTGCTCTTTTCTTTCAGCATTCTGCGCCTAGCAGAAGTTGCACCAAAAATACAAAAATGCATAAAATACATAAATACATATAGCTATGTGAAGTCACAATGGCTATGTAGAACCTCCAGATTCAGGAACAGTCTACCTCACAATGCCAACTTCCAATCTGGGTAGCAGAAAGCATGGGATGATGCTTTCTGACCTGGCTCTCCATGCTTTCTTGACATAAGTGAAGTTTCCAGACATAGGATGCTGAACTACACCAAATTTTGGGCCGTGATCTGGCAGATCTTCTTATGTCCCAAAGCTAAGCAAGTGGACCAGCAATCTTCTCCCAGGTACAGAGCAGCCCCATTCAAGACAACACAGTTGAGTTTCGGCTCATTGGACGTAGCGATCATATACCCTCCAACTGTCCCCAGTTTGGCAGGGACAGTCCCTATTAATCCTCTGCCGTCCCACTTTTTCAGCCGCTTTGGAAATGTCCCAGTTTCTCTCTCCTCCTCCCGCTTTCCCTCTTTGTCCCTGGTTTGCTTCAATGGCTGCAAACAGAGTACAAATGTAGTTTGTACTCAATTGAATCAGCAATGGGAAAAGAGGAGAGGGAAAGGCAGAAACTTAAAATAGATTATTATTATTATTATTATTATTATTATTATTGATTTCATTTCTATGCCACCTTCCTCCTAGAAAGGACCTACGACAGATCTTGTCCCTTCCCAGTAGGCGCCAGAAAAAGCAAACTGCTGCAGCCCCTGCTAGCTCAGTCTCACTTTTGGCGTCTCGATAATCCAACGTCCTGGTTTTCTATGAAATGTTTCAGAGCACGCAATGAACAATAGAGCCAGTGCAGTGTAGTGGTTTGAGCATTGGACTATGGCCCTGGAGACCAGGGTTCGATTCCCAGCTTGGCTGCGAAACCCAATGGGTCACCTTGGGCAAGTCACACACTCTCAACCTCAGGGGAAGGCAACAGCAAACCCCCTCTGAATCTTGCCAAAAAAAACCCATGATAGGTTCGCCTTAGGGTCCCCATAAGTTGGAAATGGCTTGAAGGCACACAGCAACAACAACAACAACTATAGCTGGAGTCATGCCGGAGTCTTTAACCCGTTCTGAGCAAATCTTGCCAAGGAAACCCCAGGATAGGTTCACCTTAGGGTCCCCATAAGTTGAAAATGGCTTGAAGGCACAGAGCGCATGCAGACACATACACATGCAATTAACAACAGAGCAGGTGCGGTTTGGTTTGAGCACTGGGATACAATTCTGGAGATCATGGTTCTATTCCTCGCTTGGTTACGGAGACCTTGGGCGGGTCACATACTCTCAGCCCCAGTAAACCCTGTGATAGGTTCTCTTTTTGTTGTTAGCTGCCTTCGAGTCGGTTCCGACTCATGGCGACCTGTGGATGAGACATCTCCAAGAATTCCTGTCCTCCGCTGCCTTGCTCAGATCCTGCAAGCCTTTGCCTATAATACCCCCCCCCCCCAGATTGAGTCTATCCATCTGGTTTGTAGTCTTCCTTTCTTTCTTCTGCCCTCCACCTTTCCTAGCATTATTGTTTTTGCTAATGAGCCATGCCTTCTCATGATGTGGCCAAAGTACAATAGTCTCAACTTGATCATCTTTGCTTCCAAGGAGAGCCTTGGTCTGCTCTGTTCAAGAACCCATTTGTTTGACTTTTTGGCTGTCCATGGGATCCTAAGTTCTCCAGCATCACATTTCATTTGATCCTAGATATGGGAATTCTTTAACGATTCCAATAGGGTCAACCATTAAGTCAGAAATGACTTGAAGGTATGCAACGAGAACAAAAATGCAATCAACAGGCACAGGAGCCCTACGATGGAAAAAGCTGGCAACGCGAGGCCTCACTCCAAGCAGGAATATTCGTTCCAGAGGTGTAAAGAGCCTCAGCTGGTTGTGTTCACTAAGTCACCCTTCGCCAGGCCTCCAGCCAAGAGATTTCCTGTTATTTTCCTGCAGAGCTGTCCTTCCCCCACCGGCAGCCGAGGTCAAGGGACGCCTTCTGTCCACTGGCTGGGATCATGGCATGCTTGGCCCCCCTGAGCCAGCATTTTTCCTGTTTTGCTGACTTGCTGTTTCCTCCTCCTCCTCCTTATCCTTTGACTGGAGGGAATTTCAGCTGGTGATTTATAGCACGGTCAGGGATGGCCCACCTTTGTTTGCAACAGAAACCTCCCAATGCTTCACCTTCACATAGAGACACAGCAACAGCCACAATCACCATAATCCCCATCCCACCCACCTGCTATTTCAAAATGCACACTCCCCTCTTTCTCTGTTGCATTCATTTATTCTCTGTTGCATTCATTTATTCCACTGTCACTCATGCCACCAAAAAAGCTAGAACACAGGTTCATCCATACTGAACATAGAGTTGGAAGAGACTGCAAGGGCCATCCAGTCCAACCCCCTGCCATACAGGAAATCACAACCAAAGCATCCCCGACAGACAATAGATCTGGAGGGGTGATGATGATGATGATGATGGTGATATTTATCACACGGAGGAGATCGAGAATTTATCCCGTGAATATCCTGCAAATATAATGTAACTCTGTGAAACGGTTTCACACGACGTCGCACCAAACCCGCTATTAAAGAAGCATTAATGCGCATCTTTTTACTTTCCGGATTTCAGCGACAATGCATTTCCAACATCACTTTATGCGCACCATTGTGTGCAATAACCATTTGCGCAATTACTCGCCATTTTCGCTTCATTTGCGGGATGCTTTAAATGCGCTTTAATCTCCTCTCTTCAATGCCAAAATCGGCCCCAGTGTGATAAATTCCTAGGATCCTTGGGGCAGAGATTGTGACTTTTCTTCCAGGTTATTTACTTGCTTTGTTGTCGTTGTGTGCCTTCGTTTCCGACTCATGGCGACCCTAAGGCAAACCTATCATGGGGTTTTCATGGCAAGTTTCTTCCGACGGGGTTTGCCATTGCCATCCTCTTAGGCTGAGAGAGTGGGACTCACCTAAGGTCACCCAGTGGGTCCTCATGTCCGAGCCAGGATTTGAACCCTGGTCTCTAGACACCATGCTAAGAAATGGCGTTTCCATCCCACCCAGTAACAAGATTCTTGTTAGCCTTTCCAAGCCGCCGCAAAAGGCTGAGCGAATGTGTTGAGCCTGTGCCCGCTGGCACAAGAGAAATAAATCAGAAAATGATTGATAAGGTTGGAGGCTCGATGACAGTATGAGAAACTCTGGGGAACATTCCTGGCCGGACCCAGAAATAACAGCCACCCAGACAACAACGACAACAAAACCCACGCCAGGCTGAGAAAACAATCCCAGGGAAACGGTGCAGAAAGGGATCTTGGAGCACCTTTGAGACTCGCCGAAAGAAAGAAGTTGGCAGCATGAGCTTTCCTAGACTTCAGTCTACTTCCTCGGATGCCTCCAATGCAACTGATGCATCTCAAATGCATCTGACCAAGTAGACTTTGGTCTACGAAAGCTCATGCTGCCAACTTCTTTCTTTCACAAGTCTCAAAGGTGCTCCAAGATCTCATTTTTTATATATATATGAGTTTTAATATGACATAAAAACAAGCAAACAATTAGTTTACTATCTGTAGAACATCTTTCTTTCTTAAACGTATTTTACATTCACTTCCTTTACAGCATGTAACCTTTATTCTAGCTTTTTATTTCAACTCTGATTTATTCCTAAATTCTATTCTATATCTTCATTGTATTCTTCATCTCCTATCTGGGCTAGACATAAGAACTCTATATTTGTTTCCTTTATTTTATTCTATAGTATATGTATAGTATATAGGACAGACAGACAGATAGTATAAAGTATAGCTAGATACTATAATATATATACTGTATTGGATTGGATGGCCCTTGTAGTCTCTTCCAAATCTATGAGTCTCTGAAATTACCACTTTTATGCAATGACGAATGTATCATTTCAAAAATAAGAACAATATTAATTAATCACTGTTTAATATTTCCATTTACGGGTGGCGGCAGCAATGTATTGGGAGAGAAAAACCCCTGGCACCCATTCTATGGCTGCATCCGCATTGCAGAAATAATCCAGTTTGATACCACTTTAACTGCCCTAGCTCAGTGCTGTGGAATTCTGGGAATTGTGGTTAGTTGTGGGACTAGGGTTCTCTGACAGAGGAGGCTAAATGTCTGACAAAACTATATTCCTCGGATTCCATAGCATTCAGTCACGGCAGTTAAACCGGATTATTTCTGCAGTGCAGATGCAGGCTCTACTGCCTAACATAAACTGCTTGAGTTTTTATAATGCCAGGTATGGGGGTAACGGCTGAAAAGAAAACCCAGCTGCCAGTCCAGTTGGATTTTGTCCATGGAAAGGAACAGGCTGCCATCTTGTCCTTTGCCTCAGGCGGCACAAACGCTTGGGCCAGAGTTCGCCACGAGACTTTGGTTGAGTGTTATTATTCACAAAGCCCCTCAAAAACTGCTAGGCAAAGGTTAAATCTCTCTCTGCAGCCTTGATATCTAAAGATGAGGAAAGGACACCTTGCAGGGGAGGAAGAGAAAGGAAAAGGTCAAAATCACAGCAGGTTTGCAGCTCAGATATTTAAATGGGGCAGAGACCTGTCTGGTTTCCCCCATAGAATGGCATTTCCAAGGCTGGCATTATAAAAATCGAAGCCCTGCTCGCTGGCATGCAGGGGTGGGCAAAGTGTGGCCCCTGGGTTAAGTCGTGGTCTTCATCCTTTCCAGATTCCCTGGACTCTTCTTCTACTGTCCCCCCCCAAAAAGGGGGGGAGTGAATTATCTCCTTGGAGACATCTCACCTTTTGTATAGGTTGCAACTGTGCCTGGCACATACGTCCAACGATCTCGGGGATCATTCACACTTTTTGTAACAAAGAGATCCGCATCTCTGCACCGATTGAGAATCGGTTCAGTGTTCCCACTACATTTCATGCTACAGAATCTCTCCAGGGCATTTAAACCCAGCCGCCATTCCCACTTGCCACCATTTCAGACCAAAATGGAGGTGCCTCCATATCCGGACCAGTGCCAGCGTGATCCGAATCAATCCGATAACTTACCTACGCTATCCGAGATGCGGATCATTGCAGTTCTTAAAAAAATAAAGAACCGGTAAGGGACCTGGTGTCAAATGCACCAGTTTAGGTGGGCTTTTCGGTCCCCGTCCCTCCAGCAAACTGCATCGGGTGCATAGTTTTTTGTGGGTTTTTCGGGCTATGAGGCCATGTTCTATAAGAGTTTATTCCTAATGTTTTGCCAGCATCTGCGGCTGGCATCTTCAGAGAAGATGATGAGTGCAGTTGGGGCAAGTGTGAACTTCACAGAAATAAACCAAAATATCAATTTGCCCTCCTTTGTGGTTCAGACAACTGTCCAGAAGAGCAAGAATGCGTTGTGCATCTCCCCAACCATTCTTGGCCAAATTTCTTGGACTTTGGTTCAAGGTTCCCCTCCGTCCCTCGGTCATCTTTGAGAGAAAGATTATCGGAGCCAAGCCCTTCCTCAAACACAGCCCTGTCCGAAACACCGAAGTCATTCCAAAATCCACACCCGGCTGCGGAGACGTCCCTATTCCTCTCCCAGCCGCTATCAGATGCAACACGGTTAACACCCATCCAAGGTCGGGACCCTGTTGGCCATTAAATCCCAACTTATTTAGCTGACTAAGGGAGGAAAGGCAGCAGGTCTCTGCCCCACGGAGTTCATCGTTTGTCGGTTCAGAGGCCGAACAGTCACCTGGGCCTTTATCAGACCTTGTATTCGATTTACCATAAACCAGGGTAGGAACCTGAGCCAGGACCAGGGCCAATTCCCTCTTTCGTTGCAAACTCCCAGTAGGCTGTACTGCCACGTTTTCCTAGAAATGTGGCATGAGATCATTTCCAGTTTCAACTCACTTCTGGCTATTTTGAAAGAGTTGGGAGTGTGAACAAAGCAAATGCTGCCAACTTCTTCCTTTCAGTGAGCCTCAAAGGTGCTACAAAATCTCTCTACATACTAAAACTGTACAGTGATTTTTCACTCCCCAATATCCACCAACCAAATAAAAACGACACCCAAACACAGCCTGGAGAAGAGACGGTTAAGAGGCGATATGATAGCCCTGTTTAAATATTTGAAGGGGTGTCATATTGGGAATGGAGCAAGCTTGTTTTCTGCTGCTCCAGAGAACAGGACCTGGAGCAATGGATGCAAACTAGAGGAAAAGAGATTCCACCTAAGCATTAGGAAGAAGCTCCTGACCGTAAGAGCTGTTCGAAGGTGGAAGACATTGCCTTGGAGTGTAGTGGAGTCTCCTTCTTTGGAAGTCTTTAAACAGAGGCTGGATGGCCATCTTTCAATGGGATTGTTTGATTGTGAGTTCCTGCAAGGCAGGGGGTGAGACTGGATGGCTCTTGGGGTCTCTTCCAATGCTATGATTCTATAAGTCAAGAGTTCTCTTCAGGCGCATAAAAACGACAGGCACACTATGGAACCCCTCTGTGGTGCTTGTAGGAAAGCATTGTTGCAGGTTTTTAGGGGTGCATGCAGCTGGGGAAAAGGGGAAATGAAAGGAGTTCCTACAATCCGGCCAGAAATTCAACGGGATTTCGCGGCCCCGAGGGCGGTTACCAAGGCAGAGAATGTGAAAGACTGCAGGTTTTGTTTGTTTTCCAGGGGAGCTGATCCAAGGAGAAATGCTTGATGGGGAGAGGAAGGAAGGAAGGGGCAGTTACAAGCGAGGAGGAAAGGAAAGCAGTTTCTGAACTGGAACCTGCTGAAAGTTGACCCTGGTCGGCAGTGTGCGATTGCACCGAAAGCTGATGTGGCCGCAGTTGCAAAGAACAGTGTATCTTTGCTCAGAGAAGTGTTGCACTTTGCAGGACTTCCCACAGACCAACAACTAGGAGAAGGTTTCAGGCTCAAATTAAAACCCAGGAAGGATGAACGTACAACGTTCCTTGGCCTTGTGCACAGTCACTGGGATGCAGATAATCTCCATAGTATACACCTGGCTCTATGGAGTTAGATGTACACTCTGCCTATGCTCAAGAGGGAGATGCATATATACCCCACTCTCTTCCATGCCAGCATTCTCTGGAGATGCCAGCCAGAACTGATGGGGAAACATCAGGAATAAACTAAATCCATAGCCTGAAAAAGCTACAAAAAACTATAGAAGGACATATGTTGGCCATAAGACAAATTCCCCCAAAATATCCACATTATGGGATTTATGTTTGTTTGTCCAGCTAGAAAGCTGCAGAAATACGTGCAAGTTTTCAAAGTCTCTAATTCTTTTTCTCAGAGGTTACCAAAAAATTAGAGAAAGGTAACGCAGGTTGAGAACTTTGTTGTTGTTGTGTGCAAGTCATTTCTGACTTACGGCAACCCTAAGGCAAACCTAGCATAGGTTTTTCTTGGTAGGATTTGTTGAGAGGAGGTTTGCCATAGCCTTCCCCGGAGGCTGAGAGCGTGTGACTTTCCCAAGGTGACCCATTGGGTTTCATGGCCAAGGTAAGAATCGAACCCTGGTCTCCAGAGTTGTAGTCCAACACTGAAACCACTGTGCCATGCTGGCTCTCTAGTGTGGAAAGATTTGATCTCTTTATACTGTCTGACCCAATGGCAAGATCTCAGTGGAGAGAAGGCTGGAGGGGATGGAAGCCAATCTATGGGGCCTGAGATCCTGTTAAAAGCCTGGGCTCATCCAAACAGCAAAATTGCATCGCCTCCACACAGATCAAAATGGGGACACATGTGGCTAAGCAATGTCAGACTGTGGTCAAGATGGTAAAAGTTATTAGAGAAGAAGATACAATCCAGGAGAAGTTGGAGTAGCTTGTTTTTGCCTGAGCCTATTGGGAAGGTATGGTCTCCTTCCCTTCCTGCTGAGTTAACTGGGTGCAAACTCTTTTTGCACTTTAAACTCGGTTTGTAGCAGTTAAGGAAAGTTGGAGAGAAAGGGGGGAAAGTGGGAGGAGGAGAGAGAAACTGGGACATTTCAAAAGCAGCTGGACAAGTGGGATGGCAGAGGATTAATCGGGATTGCCCCTGCCAAATTGGGACAGTTGGGAGGTATGAAATGGATCCGGATGATAGGGTCTCTGAGCATGTGGGAAGTGTTTCTGCACCACCACACATCTGAGGCTGAGCACCTGCAAAATATGCACAGTGGCCCCTTGGGGTTCACTAGGGTTTGGTTCTGGGTTCCCCAGTGGATACCAAAATGTGTGGATGCTCAAGTCCCATTAAATGCAATGGTATAGTGAAATGGTCTAGTCATAGACTCCTAGAGTTGGAAGAGACCTCAAGGGCCATCCAGCCCAACCCAATGCCATTCAGGGACTCACAATCAAAGCATCCCCAATAGATGGCCATCTATCCTCTGTTTAAAGACCTCCAAAGAAGGAGACTCCATCACTCTCTGAGGCAGTGTCTTCTATTGTCGATCAGCTCCTACTTTCAGGAAGTTCTTCCTAATGTTGAACTGCGATCTCTGTTCCTATAGTTCCCATCCATTGCTCTAGGTCCTGTTCCTTGGAGCAGCAGAAAACAAGCTTGCTCCATCTTCAAAGTAACACCCCTTCATATACTTAAACAGGGCTATCATATCACCTCTTAACCTTCTCTTCTCCGGGCAAAACATACCAAGCTCCCTAAGCTTCTCTTCATAGGGCTTTATGGTTTCCAGACCTTTCACCATTTTGGTTGTCCTCCTCTGGACACGCTCCAGATTCTCAACATCCTTTTTGCATTATTACCCAGACCTGGACTGAATCCATGGATAAAAAATGCATGGATACAGGAGGCCAACTGTATGTTGAGAAGCTGTCTTTTTTTGGAAAAAATAAGCAAAGGAGGAAAAACCAAACCCCAGAAGGTATGGGGATCTAGCCGAGGGAGACCAAACTTACTGCGGGCCTTTTGCTTGATGTCACGGATCAAGGCGGTGTAGTTTCTCTCCTGGAAAGGAAGGGCTTCCACGGTGATGTTCAAGGGTGGTAGTTTCACATACAGCCCCTCCATGGTGAAATAGCACCGACGGTCACCGACGTTGTTGTCCCAGTAGAGCAACATGGCCCGACTGGTCCAGTTGAAAAACCGGCTAAGGCGCATCCCAAATTCACCCAGTTTGTTGTGGCTGGGCCCGGTGCGGGTGGTCAAGGCATACTCCGCGTCTTTGCTTCCAAAACCAATGGCCTCGGCCGCGGCAGTCACCAAGGGCAGGCCCCAATGGCGGGTGAAGCGGGCCACAGGAGCCGAGGTGTAGACACAGCCAGGGCCCATGAAAACGTCTGGGTCGAGCCCCATTTTCATGTCCACTGCTGACAGCGGTGCAATGGAGTCAGAGCAGACCCCGTTGTGGTCCTCACTGGTGCCAAAAGCCAACTGGACGGTGTAGCCAGGGAGAAGGTCCGGCTGAGCGTTGACTTTCCGGATGGCCAACTTGATGGCTGGACCAACCCGGGGCCAAGCCCACGGATAGGTCGTGTTGTGCTCAGGCAGCACCACCGCAATGGTCAAGTTGGCTGCGGCCGCTATGTCCAGCTGGGAAAGGGACACCAGGAGCCACCACAGGACTTGGCCAATGGCGCATGGCCAACATGGCGGCATCTCCCAACAGGGTCGCAACTCACCAACTTCTGCACCTCCTTGAAGGGCCCCGGGCCTCAATCCCCGAAGCGGGTCCAAATGTTGCCCCCTCACCTCTCCTTTGGGAATTCCTTTGGCTTCTGTTGCCTCAGGAGGACCCAGAAATGGGGGCACCGTCCTGCCCCCCATGGGCCACCTGCCAAGAAACGGCCCAAATCTGGCCCTCACCTTTCTGAAATCTTCACTAGCAAAAGCAAGGCTCCCCCAAAACTTCAAGAAATCTGGACTGCTCCCCACTTGCTCGGCTATCCCCCCTGCATTGTATCTTTTGGGAAAACTCAACCACTTCTCCCTTCCTGCCCCCTTTCCCCCCTCCTCAGCAACCTCTCAGCCCCACCAGAGTTTTCCTCTGGCCCAGGCACCGCTGGCACTTCATAAACCCTGCCAAGGCTGGTCCTAAGTCCCTCCAGGTTGAATCCTAGCCTCAGGTCTAGCCCTGCCCTATGGTGCCCCCCCACATCCAACCCAACTCTGCTGTCATCCAGATCTAACCAAGTTTACCAATCTCCATATCTGGCTATACCAATACTGTACCCGCAGATCTAACCCTGTTCTATTGATCCTCAGATGTAGCCCTGCCTTGGTGTTTCCCTGAGATCCAATCCTGCTCCACTGTTCCTTAGATCTACCCCTGCCTTGTTATTAGCCCCAGATCTAACCCTGATCCCTAGATCTAACTCTGCCCTCCTGTTCCGTCAGACATAATCCTGCTCCACTGATCCCTAAATCTAACCTTGCCTCGATGTCCCCTCCAGATCCAACCCTGATGTACTCCTGTCCTGCTGTTCCCCCAGATCCCACCCTGATCCACTGATCTCTAGATCTAATCCTACCTTATTGCCCCCCAGATCCCACCTTGCTCCCCTGATCCTAGATCTAACCCTGTCCTCCTATTCCTCCCAGACCCAACTCTTTCCCACTGATCCCTAGATGTAACCCTGTTTTGCAATTCCCCCAGATCCCACCCTGACCCTCAGATCTCTAGATCTAACTCTGCCTTATTGTTTCCCCAGATCCTATCTTGATCCCAATTCCTAGATCTAACCTTGCCCTCCTATTTCCCCCAGATCCAACTGTTTCCCACTGATCCCTAGATCTAACCTTGCAATTCTCCTAGATCCCACCTTGCTCCCCTGATCCCTAGAGCTAACCCTGTCCCCTTGTTCCCTCCAGATACAATGCTTTCCTATAGATCTAACCGAGATCCCACCCTGACCCACAGATCCCTAGATCTCTGCCCTCCTGTTTCCTTCTAGACCTATGAGTACCCAGGTAGATCTTTGCCCAGGTAGCCACCAACTTGGCCAGTCTTTCTTTCTTTCTTTCTTTCTTTCTTTCTTTCTTTCTTTCTTTTCTTTTCCAGAGGCAGAAGTGAAGCGGAGGCGAAGGAGGTTTATCTCTCTCTGCCTGGGCTGAGTTGCTTTTTCCTTCTCCTGATTCAATGACACAAAAAGGGGCTGCGATCATCGCCTGGGCTTAACCCATTCCTGCCTGGAGGAGTTGGGGGCAGGCAAAGTGGGGCAGGGATCTTCCCCCCAAAAGTGTCCCAAAAGGATGGACTGAGGACTGGAAGCTCAGCAAGGGGCACCTGGAGAGGTTGGCACTTGCCTGCTCTTGGTGGACCTGCTGCACCAAGGAATAGTAATAATCAACGATTAAATAATAATAATAATAATAATAATAAGGAGGAGGAGGAGGAGGAAGAGGAGTTATTTCCCTAGCTTTTCTGTTATTGCAAGCCCCCAATCAGTTGCCCTGAACATCATCGCTGCAAGCCAAGTACAACCCAAACCCGCAAAAGCAAAATGCATGTTGCAATTTGGTTGGCCCAAGATATACTGTAAATACTCATGTATAAGTCTAGAATTTTAGGTCCAAAAACTGACCCAAAAAACCTGAGTCGACTTATCCATGGCTCAATGTAAGTATCTTAATTCTTATTTAAAAGAAAAGCAAGAGTATAATCTATCTTGGAAGCACTGACCCCCTCTTCTCTCTCATCCATCCAGCCTTAAGAGTAAGACAAAGAGCCATGTCTTGCTGGATTTTGTACATTTTTTGACATTGTTTTGCTTTGCTTCATCCTTTATATCCTTTGCTATATGCCCCTAAGTTTAACCCTCGACTTATCCACGGGTCATATCAAAATCCATCATTTTGTCCCCAAAACTTGCTCTCGACTTATAGATGAGGTCGACTTATAGTTGAGTATAAACCTGTCCTCCTGTTTGGTGGATTTGGGATGTTTGCGCTTTCCGATATGAGAAGGCCAACGCATCCGATGGTCCTGATGAGGAATCCGTACTCAGGACAAGAGGCTTCTGTTGGAACCGAATGTGGAGAAACAGAATGGTTCCCAATTGGCAAAGCGGGCAAAGAAGGCGGCATCCTTTCCCCCTCTGTGTTCAACTTGAACGCAGAACATATCATACTAAGAGCAGGCTTGGGCACAGAAGGAGGAGGAATGAAGACAGGAGGAAAGAATATCAATGATTTAATATATGCAGACGACACCGTAATACTAGCGGAAAGCATCATAGGCCTAGAACGACTACTAAGGAAGATCAAGGAAGAAAATGCAAAGGCAGGTTTACGGTTGAACATGAAACAAGAATATTGATGACGGAGAAGCTACACAAATTCAACCTCGACAATGAGGAAAGCGTCAAAATTGTCCCCATATTGATCAATATCAAACATTGATCAGAATGGAGACTGCAGTCAAGAAACCGGAAGAAAACTCGAAATGGAGAGGGCAGCTAGAAAAGAACCGGAAGAGATCCTAAAATGTAAAGATATACAACGCGTCCAAGCCGCAGGACGCACACGGGGAGGAAGGGGCGGCGCGTCCCATTCAATTGAATGGGCGCCGCCGCGCCTCCACGGCACCGTGTTACCAATGGGGCTTGAACATAGGCGGAATTCACCTTATGCGGAGGGATCCGGAACGGATCCCCGCGTAAGGCGAGGGCCCACTGTACAACTAAGCACTGAAATTAGAATCATACAAGCCATTGTTTTCCCTATTGGCAAGTACAGATGTGAAAGCTGGACAGTTAAGAAACTGGATAGGAAGAAAACCAACTCATTGGAGATGCGGCGCTGGAGAAAAGCGCTAAGGGTCCCATGGAAAGCCAAAAGGACAAACCAATGGGTCCTAGAGCGGATCAACCCAGAAATCTCCCTGGAAGCCAAGATGACCAAACTGAGGCTGTCATATTTTGAACACATCATGAGAAGGGAGGACTCATTGGAAAAGACAATAACGCTAGGAAAGGTGGAAGGTGGCAAAAAGAGAGGAAGGCCACATGCCAAATGGATGGAGTCTATTAAGGAAGTCATGGGTATGAATTTGCAGGACTTGAGCAGAGCATTGGCACATAGGGAGTCTTGGAGATGTCTCACCTACTGGGTCTCCGTACGTTGAGGTCAACTTGAAGGTGGTTCACAACAAGAATATGGCCAACAGGGTATGATCGCTAAAAGTGGTATCATTAGAATGATCAATAACAAGGAATCGCTCGAAGGAATTTTGGTTCTACACATCATAGAATCATAAAACAGAGGCTGGATGACCATCTGTTCGGGGCGCATGGATTGTGAGTTCCTGCATGGCATGAGGTTGGGCTGCATGGCCTTTAAGGTCTCTTCTAACTCCAAGTAGTTTATCACACTGATTTAGACATTAAGGAGAGATAAAAGTGCATTTAAAGCACCCTGCAAATGAAGCGGAAATGGCAAGTAATTGCATGAATGATGATCATGCATCATTCTCTTTATCACACCAGGCCTGATGTCAACTATTAATATCGCTGACCGATTATTTTCTCCATAGCTGCCTTGAGTCCCACTCATGGGATATAGATAAAAGGATTGATTGATTTGCTTTGAGTCCCACTCATGGAATGTAAATAAAGGAATTGATCGATTAACTGATTAATTGATTTGCTTTGAGTTCCACTCATGGCATATAAATAAAGGGATAGATTGATTTGCATTTAATTCCATTCATGGAATATAAATAAATGGATTGATTGATTGATTGATTGATTTATCTGCTTTGAGTCCCACTCATGGAATATAAATAAAGGAATTGATTGATTGATTGATTTGCTTTGAGTTCCATTCATGGAATATAAGTAAAGGGATTGATTGATTGATTGATTGGTCTGCTTTGAGTCCCACTCATGGAATATAAATAAAGGGATTGATTGATTGATTGATTTGCTGAGTCCCACTCATGGAATGTATATAAAGAGACTGATTGATTGATTGATTGATTGCTAACATGGGGATTTAATGATTTCATCAGAGCTAAGGGGCCTTTTTGGATGTTTTGGCAGAGTCCTCCAATTCCGTTGTTCCATCCATGCGCATGGCAAGGAATTAAATGCATTGTGGTAGTAACCCATCTGTTGGGGATGCTTTGATTTGGATTTCCTGCATGGCAGGGGGTTGGACTGGATGGCCCTTGTGGTCTCTTCCAACTCTATGATTCTATGATTCTAAATCCGTATGTGCAAATTTGATAGGTCCCCTAGGAGTAAATCCAAGTCAGTTGACATGGCGCAGTCCTCAACAGAATCTGAATCGAACCCAGAATTCCATGTAGTTAACTTCCCCAGAGACTGTGAAATCAATGATAATAGAAGTAATGGTAATAATAGCTATAATAATCAATTGTTACTTAACCAAATGTTGAATGATGAATGACATAAAGCCATAGATGTACCCACAGCTGTCTTTTCACTGTCATGGCTCCTGGGATTTGTAGTTGGTTGTGGCCCCATAGCATGGAGCTATGACAGTTCAAGCGGTGCCAAACTGGATTATTTCTGCAATGCGGATGCACCCAATGTGCACATCGTTTGCAGGATGCTTTAAATGCGCTTTAATCTCTCTTTAATGTTGGAATAAGCCCCAGTGTGATAAACTCCACTTATCTATCCCCTTTGCCTACAGGCCAGCTTCCGAGGCCAAACTGGGCTTGCCCCTTGCATTTCCATACACAAAGGATTTTGAATTCGAATTCACAGCCTCACTAATGGCATATATATATATATATATATATATATAAGTCTGTCCCTGGCTTTCCACTCCACCAAATGCATCTGAGGAAGTAGACTTAGGTCTAGGAAGGCTCCTGCTGCCAACTTCTTTCTTTCAATGAGTCTCAAAGGTGCTGCAAGACTTCTCTCTATAGGGATGCAACAAGTGGTCCAACAAGAGAAGAACAACACTGCCACCTAAAGGCCAAAACGAGGCATTGCCATTGCCATTCAATTCCTAGAAAAAGCTCCCGTCTGGTTTGGGAAGCTAAGCAGGGTCAGCCCTGGTGCAGATCTGGATGGGAGACCGACAATTAATCCAAAGAGGCCAAGGTTCTTCTTTTTCCCTGATGAAGAAGCCAGTGGAGCTTCAAAAGCTTGCAATATGAATTGTGTGCCAATAAAGGGGTCCTTGCTGCGGTTTCCGGATGCTATTGACATGTATATTATAATCGTAATAATCTTATATTAAATAGCAATCACACACCACACACACACACACCACACACACACAATATAGATATTAAATCCACATCCTGCTTCTAACAGAATAGCATCCAAAATCTACAAAATAGCATACACAACACACACAATATATATTTATATATATTATAACATATAAATTACATTATATAAGACACAACAAAATAGCATCCAAATATATTTATCATATTAATATTACAATATATAATAATTAAAAAATAGTATATATATATCATATATATATAAGAAAATATCATCCAATAAGAATATATATTATATAATTAAGTATATATATAATACATATCATTTATAAGAAATATCATCCATATATATATATACAATATCTATATATATTAATACGCTATCTTTTTTATATTATATATATAATAGTATATCCACTATGTATTTATATCATAGACAAACACCCCAATAGCGTAGATTATAATAAAGACATATATATAATATATATAAGAAGAAAGATCCCCCAAATATAATATATATATATATAGATACATACCAAAGAAATATATAATTAAATACATCCCAAAATATTTGGCATTATATATTATATGAGATATATATAGATATATATATATATATAGATATATATATATTATATAGCACCACAATATATACATATATATATATATATATATTAGCATCCAAATAAATACAATATACATATATATATTACAAGCCAAATATATTCATCGTGTTTCCATATATCACAAACATAACAGAAAAGAGTTTTATCGGATTTATTAATTTGTTTTGTTGTATTTTGAGATGGCCCAAGGCTATCAATAAACATTGTTGAGACTAGTTTATAATTTATTATTATTTGTATTATTATTATTATTGTTTATCATCCATCGATTATATATAGATTATTTATAATATTTGGATGCTTTGTGCTGTTTGGTTGCTTGCGTGAAGCAGGATTGGACTATGAAGCAACAATGAATTGACTCACGATAGGACATATACACACACACACACAATATAGTATAACTATACTGTAACTGGTATAATGTATATACGTATTTTTTTTTCTTTCTTTCTCTTTGGCCTTTTGTTTCCTTATTATGTTGATATGTTCTTAAATATTTTTTAAACTCATCTAATTATTATTTTCCTTTTTAAGGATAAAAAAAAATCTCAGCTAGCAGAGGATGGTTTCGATCCATCGACCCTGGGTTATGGGCCCAGCACGCTTCCGCTGCGCCACTCTGCTGCGGCAAACGTGGTCACCTAAAACTATAAAATGCAGTCATATCCTACACATGCGCAGATATTGATGCTGTTTCAGTCTTCCTTTCAAGTCTCCCTCTAGGGGGCATCATTTCTCGCTCGCGCCGCGCATTGTAGACCTACGTAGCCCCGCCCTTTCTCCTTTTCCCATTGGTTACACATTCCGAGCACGACTATTGGCTAATGCCTTGGGGGGGGAAAGGAGGCTGGTCCGAGTGATAGGCAGTTAGAACAACCAATGAAACTAGGAGTCTAACACAGCGTGGGCAAAGGTGGAATATGAGAACGCTGATTGGGTGAAACTCAAGTCTAAACGCTGAGGGGGAGAAGGCTAGATATGCATCCAGAAGAAGAGTCGTAGTGATAGGCGTGAGCACACCCAATGAAATCACAGATTTCTAAGAGGGTGTTGAAGTGAAATACGAGACGCGATTGGGTGAAAGTACAGGTTAAGTGCCTGGCAAGTAGGGGTCCATGAGAAAAGTCGTAGTGATAGGCAGTGACCACAACCAATGAAATCACACCATTCCAACAGAGGGCGGGAAAATGTTGATTCCGAGACGGTATTGGGTGAAAGTCGGTGGATGAAGGCGAGGATGGGCGTACAGGAGAACTGTCCCCGTGATTGGCAGTCATAGGACCCAGTAAATTACAAGGTAACTAACTGGGAGGTGGGGGAAAGGTGGAACGCGAAGCGGTGATTGGTAAAAGTCGAGGCTAATGCCTTGGGGGAATGAAGGCTAGGATTGGCGTACAGGAGAACGGTCCTAATGATGGGCAGCGGGTAGCCCAATGAAATCACAGAGTTCAACTGAGGGCGGGAAAGGTAGAATACAAGACGTTGATTGGGTGAAACGGGCCTAATGATTGGCAGCGAGAACACCCAATAAAATTACAAAAGGGTGGAGAAAGTTAGAATGCAAGGCTCGATTGGTAACGTTCGGGGAACCTATGAGGGCGAGGTTTACTCTCTGCAGGGAACCAATCGCGGCGTCCGCTTCTTGCGAGGCGAACCAAAGCGGCGGGCGCAAGGCCGGCTATTCTTTTCCCTTCGGAGCGGTTGACGATAAGTGGAGGGCGCCATGAGGTAAGAACCGGGACCGAGAGCGGAAAGGAGCGGAAAAGTTTAGCAATGACATTAAATAACAAAGCTGGGGCCACGAAGGCTGCATTTCCCGCATCCCCTTCCAGGGGGGGCTAAAGCGGCCTCGAAGCGGGTCGTTTCTGCAAGTGTGGCTTGGGCCACGGTTGTGATGGCCCTGTTTTGGGGAGGAGGGAATAGATGGGCATTCATGATGTGTTTGCGTTGGGTTTTTATCGTATTGTAACCGCCTTCGATCCTGAGGGAAAGGCGGGGTAATAAAAATTATCATTATTACTATGGATATGGTTAAATTATAATGTCTTATCAAATATGATGGTAATAATGAGTAGTAATAATAATGATATTGCTAATAATAATAGTATTAATTTGTAAGAATGTTTTTATTGTTAGAAATTTTATAACGCTTTAATAGATTAACAACAGTATTATTAATAATATTATTAAACAATATTAAATTAATTTCTATATTTAATATATAAATATTTATTAATAATAATATTTGTAATATAGTAACAATATGTTAACAATATTAATATTAGTAGTATGAGTATATAACGTAGTATGATATCTATATATATATGTATAATACTACTATATATTGTAGTCCTTGCTAATATTAATATTTGATATAAATTTTATTAATATTGTTTTATTAATATATTATATAAAATTTATATTTAATATTAATTTTAATAATATTTTTTTGTTGCCATTAATAATGTAATAGTACCCTGATTTTATTATTAAATTCATCCTTATTATATTATTATTATTAGTTGTCATTAAGAATAGATTATTAAATAATAACAATATAGTATTATTCTCTAATCTTTTAATAGCCAACCAGACAGAAAAGCCATTGCACAGTGATTTTTTAAAAAAAATAAAATATATTTTAAAAATAAGGGAAAACAGCTGTTCTCAGTGAAGGAAATAAATAATAATAAATAATAAATAATAACAATTTTATTCATTCATTTATGTTTTTTATATTTTTATATTTATCTTTTTATTTTATTTTATCAGTAACAAATTCGGGGGGAATTGTTTCTCTTCTTCTAATTCTCTATTTTTTATATAAATTCCGAAACGACAGCAACAACAATATACTATTAATTTTGTTTGTTTGTGGATTGTTGTTGTTGTGAGTATCTGTGAACATCAAAGCCACAAACAAGGGGCTCCCTTTTAATAAAATAAAAAAATATAATAATAAATATTTATTTCTATATATCGCTTTTCCTGGGAGATCAAAGCGGTTTCCAAGTTCAAAAGGACAGTATACATTTTAAACATGTTGCAATATAATATACAGTCAAGGATACTGTGTCTTCAGGCCAGCCTCTTCTCTCCCCACAGGCCCAGGATGACAGTTTGATATTTTAACGTTTATAATATTTATCTTTTATTATTTATTTTTATTGTACGGTATTATACCTCACTCTTAAACCCTAAGGGTTTTCAGAGCGGCTTACTATTTATTATTATTATTATGAGTATCCATGAACAATCAGCTGTAAAGGGCTGACTGTATTAGCAGTTATAATATTTTTTTATTATTTATTTTATTTTATTTATTTACAGTATTTATACCCCCTCGGCAGACCAAAGGTTCCAGAGCGGCTTACAATTATTATTATTATTATTATTTTATTATTTTGTTTTGTTTGTTGACATGCATGCAATCAAATTAAAGATCTGACTGTATCCATTTATAAATTTTAATAGTTATTATTTATTTAATAATTTCATTTACAGTATTATACCCATTCTTCAGCCCTAAAGGCTCTCAGAGCGGCTACAAATAATAATAATAATTATTAGTAGTAGAGTAGTAGTAGTATCCAGACCAATCAACTGTAAAGGGCTGAAGGTATTAAACATTATAATAATAATAATAATTATTATTATGATATATTTTAATTTATTTAGGACATTTATACTCCGCTCTTCACCCTAAAGGCTCTCAGTCAGGGTACCTATAATTATAATTATTATGTTTATTATTATATAATTAGACGGTTCCTGCCCTCAGGCTGACAACCTAAAAATCTAATATTACGTTATTATGTTACATTTCAATATTACAACGTCAGCCTCCTATCCACTGATATTTCTATCCACAGATTCAAGCATCCTTGGCTTGAAAACATTCCCAAAAAGTATAAATTCCAAATAGCAAGCCTTGGTTTTCCATCTTTATAGGGAGGCCGTTTTGCCTCCATTATACTTAATAGGACTTGACGTCCACGGAGCTTGTTATCACAGGGGATCCTGCAACCAAACCCCAGTGGATTATACCAAGGACCCACTGTAATATAGATTTATCGGATGTTGTAATTCGAAAGACATAGCCGTGTTAGTCTGGGAAATCAGTATCTGCAGCGCCTTGAGAAGAAAGAAGTTGCCGCGCAGGAGCTTTCCCTAGACTTGAGCCTAAAGTGGTCCTTCACATTCGCTGGGTTCGAGGTGAAACCGCATTAAAAACTTATTCTTTAAACCTCGCAGAACACCTCTCTAGGAATCCCAGGTCCTCCAGTGCAACTCTATGGTCAGCATCTGCCAGACGTTGACCACAGAGTCGGGGGAGGACCTACAGATGCCTAAGAAGTCTTTCTCTAGGAATCTCTATGTCCTCCAGTGCAACGTTTGATGGAAGTGGACCATAAGGCTGGCGCTGGAGGACTTACAAATGCTTAGGGCAATTTTTTTCTCTAGAACGTCTGGGTTTCCCAGCACAACTCTATGGTCAATGTCTGGAAGCGTTGCACCGGGGGGCCTAGAGATTCAGAGAGAACATATAACTCAGAAGCTCAAAAACCAAAGTCGAAAGCCGCAGTTGGAGGGTCAGCTGTACTTCCTATTCCCTGAGGTCACAATGTTTGGCGCCAAGCAGAGGTTGCCCAGCCCGTAAGTATCAGAATGAATGGGGCATGGAGAAAATGGAGGCAACAGCGCATCATGGTCCCTGCTTACGCTTACTCCTCTCTCCTCTCTTCGTTGGCTTCCTTCAGGGGCGACAGAGGCGTGGTCGGCGGGGCGCTTTGGCGCTGGGGAGGTCCTGGCGCGGGGTAAGTCCCACGCAGAGGTAGGAGTTTGGCAGTCCTAGGGGTTGTAGAATCAAAGAAGAGACCGCAAGGGCCATCCAGTCCAACCCCTCTGCCATGCAGGAATTCTCAATCAAAGCATCCCGATTGACAGATGGCCATCCAGCCTCTGTTAAAGACTCCAAGGAAGGAGACTCCACACTCCCCCTCCTTTGGAGACTGTTTAAAGTCCTTACTGTCAGGAAGTTCCTCCTAAGTTGAGCTGGAACTCTTTTCCCTGGAGCTTGCATCCATTGTTCCATGTCCATTCTCTGGAGCAGCAGAAAACAGCTTGCTCCCGCCCAAATGACATCCTTCAAATATTAAACAGGGCTACAATCACCTCTTAACTCTCTTTCCAGGCTAACATCCCCAGCTCCTGCGAGTTTAATATACGCAGCTGAAACCATAAAAGGCCCGCCGTGTTCTGGGCGGTCGACGCTGGGCTTTTCAAAGAGGCTCACATTTCGGGGATGTTTTACATCAAAGGGGACTTTACTCCCACAACTTGAAGCAGTTGACCTAACTGTTATGCATCCGCCCCCGTCTTTAGGTGCGTGTGGTTTTTCGGACTAGGTGGCGTTCTAGAGGGGTTGTGTTCCGACGTTTTGCCAGAATAACTCTTCTAGAACATGGCCACATAAGTCCGAGAAACGCCGCAAAAACTATGGATGCCGGCCATGAAGGCTTTGATTTCCCTTTTTTTTTCCTGTCTGTCGCTTGGCTGTTGTTGAGCATGTTCTCTTCAGCTTGTCAGGAACAGAGTAGAAGCCTGGTCATAGATTTTGTTGCCTTAGCTGCTTCCCTGCCTGAGGGGCTTAGTCTGATTTGCAGAAGGAGCTTCTAATCTAGAGGTTACCTCTTTGCTCTATTTCTAGTTTTCAGCCTCCTCTGGCCGGTTTAATACCTCCCACTCTGCTCTCATTTCATGTGGCAAAAGGGCTTGTCTCCTCATAAAAATGGGAGTAGGACCGTACGGGGTGTGATGCTGGCATCAACACATTTCTTCATCTTTATTACCTTTATAGCTAATATACATGGCTCTGTGCAAGGATTCTCTGCCCTCTGTTTTCCTTGATCCTTTGACTTTCTTCCTCAGTTCCCACACCTAAATGGAAGAAATTGATTGAAATGGTTGGTTTTAATCCACGATGAACCACAGCTACTTGATTGAAAGGATGTTTCTTTACAGGGTTTGGAACTCTAGATGTTGGACTACAGTTCCCAGGAGCCCTCATTATTTCATATGTTGTCTGGGGATGTTGGGGACTGCTGCCCAATGCCATCTGGAGAAACACATATTTCGCACCCTTTTACAGTACGATGTTGCTATTTCCTCCTAGGTCAATTTTGACTTATGGCAACCCTGTGAATGAAACCAGCAAGAGACAATATGGAATAGCAGGGTATTAAGATAGAATGGTAGAGTTGGAAGAAACCCCAAGGGCCATCCAGTCCAACCCCATTCTGCCATGCAGGAACTCTCAATGAATGAAAGGAACCTTTTCTAAACACCTTTGTTCTTAGGAATTACCCATATTTCAAGAGCTGTTTTGGCTTTGTTTTTCAGTGTGTGGGTAGCGGAGTTGGAAAGAGTTAAACAGCAAAAATGTGGACTCCTGCCCATTCTAATCCTATTCATACCATTGGCATCTGATGCCAGTAGACTACTTCTCCCATTGTCATGACTTTTGGTCTTGCTGGCTGAGAATAATAGGAGTTGGTAGCTTACTACCATTGGGAGAGCCATAGGCTCAGTAAGTAAAAGCTATCTCTTCTCTTAGGTGCAGCTAGTTCAGGGAGGCATTGGCTTCATCTAGAAATGGGAGTGAATGGCTGAACTGGTCATAATGGCAATGTACTGGCTTTGGATGTACAGCCTACTCCTAACCAAGGTTACTTGGCTCAAAGTTGTTGCTTTCTACAAACTTGGAAGCAATCCCTAGTAAATCTGCAGGGGTTTGTGAAAGAGTAAAATATGTCCAAGTCAGGATCAGATGCTTCCTAGCTATAAAAATCTCATGTAAGTCGGCGTTCTTTGCATCAACGACTCTCACCCTTTGTTCGTCCAGACCATTTGGACCTCAAGAATCCCTAAGCATTGGCCATGCTGGTTAGGGTTTCTGGAAGTTGACATTCAAAACATCTGGAAGGCCAAAGGTAGAGATTTGCATCACATTATTTCAGCAGCTTGTGAGGTAGGCCATTGGTTGGGATTTCATTGGGACTGAAATCTAAAGGCTCTCCTCTTTGTTAACTGTGTTTCAGGTTCCGGCCCTTTGTGCCTCACATCCCTTTTGACTTCTATGTGGTAAGTTGTCTTGAGTTAAACAGGGTAGATTTCAGTTGAATATTAAAGTGGTTTCCACTGAAAATTAATGTCATGGGATCTGTATGTCGGAAGGTCTTTAATGTAGTTGTTCTCTTGTGTTCAGTGTGAGATGGCTTTCCCTCGGGTGAAGCCAGCTCCAGATGAGACTGCCTTCAGCGAAGCCTTGCTGAAGAGAAACCAGGACCTTGCACCAACTTCTGCTGAACAGGTACAGCCTACATTACTATTACTGTTGCAGTGTGTATGTTTTAATAGTTAATAGTTTTAATTTGATGTTTTAGGAGAGTATGGGGACATGGGGTTTTGTACGTATCTTTTAATCTGTAAGCCGGGCTATAAATGAAAGGGCACAGTCATCTAATGGTCCGCTTTTTCTTTTCCTAGGCTTCTATCCTCTCTCTGGTGACCAAGATTAACAATGTGATTGACAATTTGATCGTGGCGCCAGGAACATTTGAAGTGGTGAGTCCTCTGCCCTCAGGTCCCTGGGGTTATACACTTACTTGTTAAAAGTAGCAGAGTTACTAAAGCCTCAAAGTTACTAATCCTTGCTCATATATCCATCCACTTTCGTTCATACCTTTTCTCCCTCTCGCCTGACCAGCAAATTGAAGAGGTTCGCCAGGTGGGGTCCTACAAGAAAGGCACCATGATGACAGGCCATAATGTGGCAGATTTAGTTGTGATCCTGAAAATCTTGCCCACTTGTAAGTGTCCCTTTTCATTCCAGGGGAAAATGGGGTGAGTTTACACTAAGTATTCTTGGATGGGTTTTGACTTCAGTTTCCTTCCGCAGTGGAAGCCGTTGCTGCCTTGGGAAACAAAGTGGTGGAGAGCCTGAGGACACAGGATCCTGCTGAAGGTTGGTTCTGCAGCATCTTCTAATATTTTCTTTAGCGCATGAGCCATTTAGTGCTTCCTTCGAAAAAAAATGGTCCAGGGGAAAGACATACTTGTTAAATAGCTAGGAATCAGTGGGACACTTAGATTTAAGGAGGAGCCAGACTTTCAGCTCCAATTACAGCCGATTGAATCATACACTCAAAATGAAGCCCAGGGACTTGTGTAAAATACAACACTAAGAGGAATACCAAGTATTAAGATCTGTAGTGGTTTTAAATAACTTTTTGTTTCTCTTCCTGGTTCACCCCTCTTGGTTTTTCTCCCCTAGTACTGACTATGCTCACCAACGAAACTGGTTTTGAGATTAGCTCTGCTGATGCGACAGTGAAGATCCTGATCACCACTGTGCCCCCCAATCTCCGCAAACTGGACCCAGAGTTGCACTGTAAGGAAACCTGGCTGTTGTCTTTTCTTGGGGACAAGTAAGGAGTGAGATGGGAAGAAGTTGAGACTTGGGCTCAGGTTATCGAATAGAAAACAGCGATTGGGCTAAAACAACATTACATGTTGCTTGTGGTGGGCTGAGATATCGCTGGACTAGCAGGTGGGACCTGGGCCCTTACTTTCCTTCTTCTCTTCCTCTACCCTATTCTCCAACTAGTGGACATTAAAGTCCTGCAGAGTGCCCTGGCTGCCATCCGACATGCCCGCTGGTTTGAGGAAAACGCCTCCCAGTCCACGTAAGTCTCCATTTCTCTTGTGTTCGGGTAGGTGTTTTTATCCCTGAGTTTGGAGTTGTGTGGCCCTTGTTCTAGATCAGCTGCAGGAGGGGCAGCCAGGCGGGCCAAACCATTATGGTTTTATATGACACCCCTGGCTTCCATTTTGTCTGATATTTGGAGGTTTTTTGTGGGAGGGGGGGATAAACTTGTCTTTTGTGGCAGGGTAAATGTTTCTGGTTTTCTAGTAAAAATGTGGTTGAAAACTTGGGGTTTGGAGAGCTTCAGGGGCTTCACTTTGTGGTTCCCAGGCCTATATGCAACCTATGGGCCACACTTTTCCCATCCCATTCTAGATGATGTTGGACTACAACTCCCAATAGACCTAGCTAGTGGTCAGGAATGCTGGTAGTTACAGTTCAACACAACTGGAGTAACATCTGGAGTTTCCACCTCTGCTTTATTCCATTGTGTGAGAAAAGGAGAAAGGCTTGTGCCCTGCCTTGTTTGGGCTGTGTTACATTCTGAACCATTGTTCAATGTCTTGCAGCAGGAAATATTACCATTATCTTACCCTGACTAGCATTTTCTTTTGACTATTCATTCTGATGTTCTGGATCCAGGTCCTGCTCTTGTCAAAACTTATATCTTGGGGGTATAAGCACTGGCAGATAGATCCTACTGGTACTTAAAATACCAGTCTGCCTGTGCTTTTAAGATCTCTGTTATGGAGGCTCCATGTAACTGTCTTAGCTGCCTTTCCTCTTTCGTGAGTTTGCCTAATCCACCAGTGTGGACTGGTTCCATTTTGTGAAGAAGTACTTCCTCGAGCTAGGTCTGAATTTACAGCTGTCCAAGTTCTTTTGTGGAGGAGAGGCAACCCACAGCCTAGTGTTATAGAATAGCTGCCATGTAACGTTCTGGGATGACACTGCTTTCTTTTTTCAGGGTGAAGGTCTTAATCCGTCTGTTAAAGGACCTTAGGATGCGGTTCCCAGGCTTTGAGCCCCTCACACCTTGGATTCTTGACCTGCTTGTACGTGGAAGGATTGGGGATTGTGGGGGAACTGGCTCTCCAGCTGGGGTTTAGTCTTTCATATTGGCTGCATCTTTTCACATCGTTCCTTTGGGTTGCGCTGTAAAGTAACTCATGTATGTGGTTCAGAGGGCATGGCCTTCCCTTACTTGAGAGTCCTAACCAGCTTATCTCTTCTTTCAGGGGCATTATGCGGTGATGAACAACCCAACCCGGCAGCCTTTGGCTCTCAACGTTGCCTACAGGTATGGCTGAAAGCAGCATCATATTCCTGAAAGTTCACACAAGAGGGGAAACGAATCTATTGACTGAAAAGTAGGGATTAGAATTGCATGGTGTCACACTGCAACTCTCAGCATCCTTCACCATTAGTGAAGACGGCAACTCTTCACCATCTTCACCCATGTCATACTCACACGTATATTCATTGGATTGTTTAGTCTGAACTAGCAGGCAAGGAGAGACCGAGTGCTCCCTGAGATCCTAATGTTGTCGCTTTTTCATAGGCGCTGCCTTCAGATCTTGGCAGCAGGGCTCTTCCTTCCTGGATCTGTCGGCATCACTGATCCCTGTGAGAGTGGGAACTTCCGAGTCCACACAGTCATGACCCTGGAACAGCAGGTAATCTTTTTCTTGTTACAAGGGGCAATGATGAAGATTGGTCTGGTGGCTGAGAAGCCTACAAATTAGCCCATTGGAACAAAACACTCCTGCTAGTATTGTTCTTAGTGAAAACTTCCTACAACATCCCGCCATCCCCCAAAACACAAACGGCTCCATGAGTTTGGGCTCTGCTTATTAAGGAAGATCGAGAAAAGCAGCAACAATTAAATGGAACTTGCGGGAGTTGCAAAACAGAATTGCAGTAATCATAAAATATTCATTACTTTAAAGCAGTGGTCACCAAACTGTGCTCTTTAAGGGATTTTGGACTTCAGCTCCCAGAATCCCAGACTATTGGCCAACATGGCTGAGGCTTCCGGGAGCTGGAGTCCAGTATCTCTTAAAGGGCACAGTTTGGGGACCACTGCTTTAAAGGAATGCTTACCTGATTTTATTGCAGTTTTGAAACCAATTGTTTCATACTGGGCTTCTCTTAAGACATTTTTGGAGGAATTTTCACATTTTATGGTGGATTTTATTTTTTTTAGTGTAATTTGTTTTCTATTTTATTGTTGCTGGTTGTTTAGGGATTGCTTATACTGAGGTTTCTATCTTATTTTTTAGCTGAATTTCAGCATGGCTATTTCTATTAACAGTCCATACGTATTCAACAAAGTTCAAATTGAAACTGCTTTGCTGACAGAAGAAAAATGCATTTCATACTTGTGTGCTTTTAAACTATTTGAGAGCATTCTTGCAATGCGATCTATAATAATAATTTTTTGAATGATAGTCATGGAAATGGAAAATAACAATTTTGGTGGCAACCCTGTCCTAGCACTCAGGACTAAAATATGTTGCATGTAATAGCAAGGATTGTATATTAAACATAAACCCCTATGTTTAATATACACTGTCCTTGTTGGGGCTTCTGAACATTAGAAAAGCAGAAGGTAGAGCCAGTATGAGAGGCAAATACATCTTTATGCATACTGTTAAAAACAAGCATGCCATTGAGATGGGCTCACTTCTCAGAAAGTACTGATCATACTAGTGAGGCAAGGGAAAGTCTTGAAGGTACAAATGCTGTGATATTAATGACGTTAATCCCTCTGCCTTTCTTTCTACACCTGCTAGGACATGGTTTGCTACACGGCTCAAACTCTTGTCCGCATTCTCTCTCACGGCGGGTACCGGAAGATCCTCGGTCAAGAAGGCGATGCCAACTGTAAGTGGGGAGCCTTGGATGCTGGCAGTAGGAAGGTAGCGGTGTTGGGCATGTGTGTATAGGCACTGGGATGTACATAAATACAGAGTATGAAATACTCATAAATTAGCAAAATCAAAGAGGCTTCTTAGAGTTCAAGACCTTATAGCACCTTTGCAACAGAACTAAACATTCAAAAAGTTGTAACATTGGGGTTTGGCAGTGTAATGGCTCTCCAGATTTGGGACTTGAATAGCCTAGCCAGCATATAGCCAATACTGAAGGGATCGTGGGAGTTGCAGTGTGATAGTGCAGACATGGTTTGAAATCCCTAAAGGGTGTCCCACCACCTTTGTGGGTTTGCTTCACAGATTTGGCGACTGAAATGTCCACCTGGGATGGAGTGATTGTAACCCCATCGGAGAAGGCGTATGAGAAGCCACCTGAAAAGAAGGAAGGGGAAGAGGAGGAGGAGAACCAGGAAGAGACTGCCACTGCAGAGGAGGAGGAGAACATGGAAACTCAGGACTGACCTCCCAGGTATGAGTAACAGTGTGATAAAGGCAGGAGGGAACACTGGAAGGGCCCTTTGGAGTCTTTCATCCCTGCAGATGGAACTACAACTCATCCAACACATGCAAATGGCTGCTCATGGTCAACATTTCTCTTCTTGTGGTAGTCAGGCTGTTTTATCTGTTACCCAGCCACTCGTCTCTTATTCTGTTACATGTAATGTCATGATAGCTGCCAAGTTCATGTGAACGTCAGAAGGAGTTGGATGTTAGAAAGACTGCTGTCGTGTTTCTCAAGGCTGGGGTGTCTGAAGATTTACTCTGCCCTTTCAATTACTGGGAAGCATACATGCAAATTTGTGTTTTTGTATACTAATGGGGCGGACACTGAGCATGTATACAAAGACTCTTTGCTTCTCTTTTTCAGGGGAATTCTCCCTGCCCCAATTACCCGATGGACAAAACACCCGATGAAGTTGTAGGTCAGGACCAAGCCTGCGTCCGCCTCTTGTGTTATTTCTATTTGTTTTTATAGTTCTTGCCATTAAAATGGTGTTTTCCTTTAAGTCGTTGGTGGTTTGTCAGTGTTGGATCTCAAGTTCTGTAAGTAATGTTGCCCATCTTTCCCCAAAATGGCAGTTTCCTCTTGTGAAGGATAGCTCCTGACCCATTCCTAGCAGGTAGGGGAAGTTGAGTCCCTGTACTGGGAGGAATGGGGGGTATAAATAAACACAATAATAATAGAGGAAGATCTCTGGGCTCTTGCTATTATTTTGCCTCATTAAGAGAGAAAAAAGGTCCACATTAGTTAGCAGTTAATTTTATTGCACCAATAGGCAGCAGTATCCTTGCCCATCTTGTGTTACTCAAGAACCTTAGGCAGACTCTAATTGCACCAACTCTGTGTTAAAGAGTATCTCCGGGAAGCGTTTCAGGGATTTTCAGTGACCAAGGACATCCCAACCCCAGGCAAGCTAAGAAGGGTCCCATGTGTAGCACTTTCCTTCTACAACCGGGCTTTCCTTGCACCATGCGATCCAGTTCGATTCCCTCCAGGCTGTGTCCACACAGCAGCAGTACCTGCGAATAAAAACGCTGCGGCGGCAGGAACAGCACATTACTCCAGTGTCCATTTCCCTAGGCATCTTCCTCACTTGCTAGGAGAGCCCTGGGGATAGGTGCCGCTCGCTTCAAGCATGGCCTTCCGGCGGGCAGTTTCCTTCCCCACATTGTGGTTGAGCCTTCTCAGCCGTTCCTGTAAAGACGAATTCAGGAAAAGTTTCACCATAAGATTAGGCCAGACATCGGTTACAGTTGAAGTTTGTAATCCTTTTGAGGAAAGCCTTCTAGATTAGGTGAAGCAGGCATTCCAAAGTGTATTCCCAACCCTCCCAATTCATTTTGTATCTTTGGGGAATTCCCCCCCACACATCCAAAAGGTAACACAATCATAAAATGAAATCAGGTGTTGTCATATCCCTTCTGGTTTTGTTTCTGAAGCACTCTTGTGTCTGCTAAGCCCCCCGATGTAAAGCTTCATTCTGTCTTCCCTTCTCTAAAGTCCTTGCATGAGTTGTTCTCTCATGACTCTCACCATCTTCAAAGAATGAGGACAGTGGCGAGGAGAAAAGTCTCTCCAGAGATTAAAACAAATAATGTGTGAGACAGCAACATGTGTTGTAGGGTTTAGGTACAGGGAAGAAGGACTGACTTAGTTCAATCAGATAGGACACAATCCAGTGGTGTATTTTGGTATCTAAGGCCCCATACAGACAGGACAAAATAAAGCTGCTTCGGGTCACTTTGGAGGTATGCTGTTTAAAGGATGCATGCATCCTAAGAGGATGGAAGCTGTGCCAAAGCCACACTCAAGTCCTAAGGAGTGAAACACTGTTTTAGCGCAGCTTCTGGCCTCTTAAGATGTGTGTATCATTTAAACAGCATACCTCCAAAGTGACCAAAGCAGCTTTATTTTGGCCTGTCTGTATGGGGCCTTTAGCGACTAGAATTTGGACACACACTGTTCACAAAACCTGGATGACTTTCCCAACCATTTGGGTTAGGTTTTTAGGGTGCACTAAGGGTTGCAGGAAAAACAGATTCTAGACACAGCCGTTTGCTCCAGCTGAAGAGCCTCACTATACCTTATCCATTAGAAGTGTAAATATCTTGGACCTTAGCTCTGACTTTTGCATGCAAGAGTAACAAATGGTACAGATTCCCAATGTATGCCTGTAGTGACAGGTGTGGAAAAGCTCATTTCTGACGCTACTAAAGCGAGGCCCTCCCTCCAACACACCGGGGCGTTCTGCAGTATGTTGTTCACAAGGACGACCCTGCGCCGGGCGTTGAGCAGTTTTGTTCTTCACGTAAGTCTAAATCAAGGGCGACTTTCTGGTCCTCATTGATTCGGCAGAGTTCTGGGGGAAAGAGAATGGATCAGGAACATCTTCAGCTAAAGCATCAGGTTCCAGACCTTTGGCAAGATCTAAATTATCCTCTCCTCCCCTAGAGCAAAAGGGGAAACTTTGATCATACAGATGTTTTGGAGGAGCATACTGGGTTGTATTTTGAAACAGGGCAACAGGTTGCTATCTGTGACCCACAGCACAGAGATCTCCCTGGTAATTGGGATGAGCATCATACGCACAAATGAGTTTCATACACACAAAGTTCATACACACAAGAGTTTGATATAGAATGAGCTACTAGCTTAACAATCACACTGCCAGTTCCTTGTGCCAGGCAAAGGACCAATACAGGCCAGGGAAGCATGGGGGGGGAGCAGAATAGGATTGTTTGTTGGGGTTAGGGGCACAGGACCCCCGTGAAAGTGGAAAAACCACAAATTGGAAAACACCTTTTAACTGAGAGAACACCTCTAGGAACATCGAGGTCCTCCAGAGCAACTCTGTGGCCAACATCTGCCAGACATTGACCACAGAATTGGAGGAGTGTTCTCTCTAGGCATCTCTAGGTCCTTCAGTGCAACGTTTGGTTGAAGTTGACCATATTGAATGGCATCTGTCAGGGATGCTTCGATTGTGAGTTCCTGCATGGCAGAAGGTTGGACTGGGATGGCCCTTGGGGGTCTCTCCAACTCTTGCATTATATTAGGATTATGTATGTATTATGTATGCAACGAGGCAAAATCCCTCCCTCCCCAGTAACTTACCTGTGGCCAAGCTGTCAATGTTCGCGCAGCTCCACTTGACTCTCCCTGCCAAAGGGAAACAGGGATTTAATAGCTTTGTCGACACTTAATTTTACAGCACTTATGTCCCTCTCCACGCAGGAAGGGTCTCACAATGGGTTACTTACCCATTGAAACAGTCAGTTCCTCCTTGGGATTCATCCATAAACACAGTTGTTCAGCAATGGATTGAACAGGACAGTGGCTTCCTGGCACACTGCACGTTTCCACACATCTTGACCTGTCCTCCTATATTCCCCTATTCTCCCCACCTGAAGATAGCTTCCAATCCCAAACTGGTCTTCCACCTCTCTTCCATATCCAAAGGGCTAGTTCTTTGCCCAGAAATGACATCCTTAAAACGGAGTTGCTGCTTTGTTTCCACTCCAAAGGATTGTGAATCTGAATTGACATCCTCACATACCAATGGCGTGTGTGTGTGTGTGTGGTGTGTGTGTATGTCCCTGGCTTCCATCCTCTCATTGCATCTGAAGAAATAGATTGAAGTCTCCAAAAGCTCCTGCTGCCCAACTTCTTCTTTCAGTGAGTCTCAAAAGTACTATAGGAGCTACCGTAAGAAAAAAATTACTACCAAGCACCTCTCTACATTATTATATACTACTACTTGCTGTCACCGCTATGATTTTGGAATAGGGGTATAATAAAAACAAATTATTACTACTATTATTATCCAAATGCATGTGAGAAGTTGGCTGAAGTCAAGGAAAGCTCGCTGCCAACTCCTTTCATTCAGTGAGTCTCAAAGGTCCTACAAGACCTCTGTATGTTGACTTTACAGAATTATTACATAATAATATAATAATAATAATAATAATAATAATAATAATAATAATATGCATCCAGGAAGCAGACTGAAGCCTAGAAAGCTCCTTCTGCCAATTCCTTTCTTCATTGAGTCTCAAAGTGCGTGCAAGAGCTCCTAAAATACTGATTCTACAGACAAGGTCCAAAACACACACATACAAACTCTCACACTATATCTATCTATCGACTATCTTCTATATATAAATTATATATTATTTCTATTGTTATTATATATTATTATGTATAATATAAATTATAATATATAATAATATTACATTATCATTACTATATATATATACATGTGTGTGTACATAATATGTATATGTAATAATATATTATCTTTTTATTTTATTATTATAATAATTTGGTTATCTAATTTATCTTATGTTTATACTTTTAAATATATATTTATCGTATATTATAATGGTTTTAAATTATTATTATTTTTATTTATTATAGTTTATTTTTCTAACTTTAATGTCTATTTTTTTATAAGCTGTTTACATAATAATAATATGCTTAACTATGATATTAAGATCTCTAGCATTTAAGCCCTGCCAGTTGCTCGGGCGCCTGTCTGAACGGTGTGGGATCTGGGGTTGGGGACTCATTCTGGACTCTGTCTGGGACCATGACCAAAGCCCAAATCCCCGGATGCTAGAGCCCTGGCGCAAGGCATTCTGGGCCAATTCCCTCCTCCTCCTCTCTCACCTGACGGCGTGGACGTGGCTGTCCGATGCCTGACGGCCGGGCGCAGGAACCCAGCACCTTCGGCGAAGAGGCGCGAGCCCCAGGACCCGACGCCCCCGCCGGACTCACCGGCACCGAGACAGCGGCGGCGGCGGAGGCAGCAGCAGGAGCTGTAGACGCTGGAGCAGCAGAAGCCGCCGACGCCATTTTGTCCTTGGCCTCTGGTCTGGCCACAGCGGGGGCCGCAAAGGCTGACGGGAAAATAGGAAGGAAGGAAGAAAAGACAGAGCGGCACAGGCGAATACGGCCGGAGATCTCGCGAGAATTCCTGAGGGAACGCGCTCACCCGCGGCGCAAAGGATGGTGGGAAATGAAGTCCCTGAAGGGGAAAGGGCTGTGCACGCACACCAGTGTTGCCAACACGCCTCGAAGTTGTTAATGGTGTGTGCGCGTGTGTGTGTGTGTGTGTGTGTGTATATATATATATATATATATATATATATATATATAATGTATACATTTATATAATTGTATATAATTATATATGTATAATGTATGTGTGTGTATATATATATACTGTACACAAATTGTATTGCTTTATGTATATTGTATATATATATGTGTGTGTATATATAATTGTAGTTTTTAATGCTGTATAGATATTATATATGCATGTTGCGTGTTATAGTTTAATGTGTGTTACACATATATGTTGTGTTCATATTAGTTTATATAATTGTATTGTTAATATTGTATGTTACATATGTGTATATGTGTGTATACATACATATTACTAGTTTTTAATGTTGTATGTTCTATATGTATGTTGTGTGTGTATGTTTTACTGATATTTATAATATAGTTTTACTTATATTATTAATGTTGTATGTGTGTGTGTATATACATATATGTTATATATGTATAATATGTGTGTGTGCATTTTTGATAGTGTGGGAAGAGGAGAGCAATAGCCTTGTTGGTTTGTTGCCACAAAATCCACCATGAAAAAGAGCCCTGTGGTAAACACTACCAAAATGTATCTCATGGTTGCCAAACCCTTCAAAGTGCCTCCACTTTTTAGGGTCTTTTTTTGGCAACTCTGAAGGCCCATAGTTGCTCATTTATCTCCCCTTGGGGCTGTGAGAATCCATTGGTTTCCTATCCACCCCACAAACCTGAGTTTGAGTCCCCACATGTCTGGAGAATACACGTTTCCAAAGACTAGATGGGAAGGTGTGGAGTCTTGGAATTTGTTATTACCGTTTGTACTTGACTATAGGTCAACCTTGTGCATGTGACTAAAATTTCTAAACTTATACATGCGCATACGCAGTATTTGTATGTCATTTCATGGGGGGAAATGTTCAAACAGCCACCAGCTTGGCAAAGCGACAGAGGCCAGACTAGGCTTTACCACGAGTCTCCTTCCTTAATGTCCACCTGCACCAGAAACTTCTTTTGGCCTGTTTGGGCCCTAAAATGTCCAAAATACATTAGTAGATCATCCCAGGGCCTTAAGAGCTTTCCAACCAACACAAACAGAGAAGGAGGTGAGGGTGCGCGTCCCTTAGTAGTGAAGGCTGTACCTCTGAGCAAGCGCAAAGTACATCTGGCTGCATTTCTCTAGGTTAAGGAGGAAAGTGATAGTTGGGTTCTTTATCCCAAACTCTGTATGGACTTCTTGGTTGCCCCCAGATGCCAACTTATCATTTAGCTACACATCCCTACAAGGGAGGTTAGGCAGAGATGGGGATAAGGAACAACCCCAATGTATCTTCCTCCCACCTGAAAGTCCAGGAAGATTTGTTGTAACTCTACACCACTTTAGAGCCCAACTAATACTACCTTCCTTGCTCAGGGGTGCAGGGATACTGCTTTCATGTTAATGTACTGTGTTGTATTATACTTATTGTATTTTTATCGACTGTACTTGTATGTATTTTATCAGGTTGTAAACCCACTCAATCTGCAGGGAGAGGCGGGGAAATATAAATTGTTATTATCAATGCATCTGCACATGTGTATCTGTACTCCATCTGCTTCCTCTGGGCACAATAGACACACTACAATAACCTGACGCAACACCTCATGTATCGGAAGAAGGAATTATCCATGCCACCCTATTAAATTTAAATCTTTCAAGGTTCCACATAACTTTGGTGGTGCTGATGCAACGGACTAACAAAGGTACTCTTCTGGAGATGGTTAGAATTGAAAGACACAGCCGTGTTAGTCTGGAAAATCAATATGCAAAGGGATCTTGTAGCACTGTTGAGACTAACTGGAAGAAAGAAGATGGCAGCATGAGCTTTCGTAGACTTATGTCTCCCTCCTCAGATGCATGGGTCATCTGAACTAGGTGAAGTATAATAGCTGACTGCTCACTGCAGCTTAAGGAAGGCTTTCTTTACATTTTTCCTTGCCCTTTGGCAGTCTTGAAAAACAAGAACTAAGGCCTGTTACAGACTGCAAAAATAAAGCTGCTTTGGGTCTCTTTGGAGGTATGCTATTTAAATGATGCATGGGTCCTAAGAGTCCGGAGGTCGCGCCAAAGCCACACTCCATTCCTAAGCACTGGAGTGCAGCTTTGGTGCAGCTTCCGGATTCTTCGGATGCATGCATCATTTAAACAGCATACCTCCAAAGAGACCCCAAGCAGCTTTATTTTGGCAGTCTGTAACAGGCCTAAAAGAACAAGCTGAATTTAGAGGGGGTTGGAATTGAAGACCCAAGGACCATGTGAAAGAGTAGTGATAGTGTCTTCATAAATACATATATTAGTAGCCATCTGTTCATCCTAAGCAGTCAAGTCTTGAGGTGTAGGTTTCCACCGATAAATAAGCACACACGCATAGCCACGTTTTTTTTCTCTTCCCTGCATTTGTTTCTTACAGTAAAACAGAAAATACAAGATGCCATTCAAAACTAGAACCGAACAGCTGAACTCACAAAACTCCAGTTGGCGAAGAGGCAAAGCAGGTGCCTCCTTGGTGTTTTAAACATGGGGAAAACTCAACCAGCATGAACATCGAAACTAAGGAGTCTGAAGCAGGCCTTTTCAAAATGAAAATATCACAATCGTTTTCAGCCACATCAGGTTTTTGTCCAATTAAATTCACCGAGACCAATTTGGTTTTCTGGGAATACCATCTAAGATTCATACACTGACTGTAGGGCAGGGAAATCCCTTACCCACCAGAAAGGAACTGGGATTTAGCAACAAGACGGCAGGAGCAGCTACCTTGAAACATAACTGTTGCAGCAGCTGTAACTGCTACCTCTCACAGCTCATAAGCACCAGAGACCTTCTATGTACAGTAAGGCCCAATTCTAAGAGAAGTGGGAGATCGCGCATGCAATGTTTTCCCACTTAAGAGAGAAGGGGGTCAACCTGCCTGCTCCACTAATAAGATGGATGCCATCTCTCAATAGCCCACCTGTCAAATTCAGTTTCAGAGTCATTTAAGAAATGTGTACATATATGTATAAAAACACACACGCCCGGTTTCATACAACACAAAGAGTATCAAAATGTAAAAGGAACACATTAACGTTGTCATCCCCTTCCCCGACCCACATGTCAAGTCTGCAGATCATACCCCCCCCCCCCGCACTATCAGCATTTGCTGGTCTTGGCTTACAGGAGGGGGAAAGACCAGCATGTGCGCACACACTCACACACACAGCGTGCCTCAGCAAGTGTCTACAAGAAAATGTGTCAGTCATTGGTTTCAGGGTCTGTCTGGGCCATGTAAGCATCCAGCTCAGCATCCAGGTGTCCTTTTGTTTTTGACATGTACGCATCAAGCTGGTTGTCCAACTGTTCCTTGGTCAGCGCTGGGCGGGTGGCACCTCTGCCGCGTCCTCTGCCTCTCCCCCGGCCACCAAAGCCGCCTCGTCCACGGCCTGCCATGCCACGACCTGCCCATGAAGGGGAATAAGTAGGGAGTTAGCTGCAACTCTTTAACTTTCATCTGCCCCTTCTCCTTGAACAAAATCTACAGGGCAGAGATCCCACTTCTGCTACTAGAGACCTCAGGCCCCAGGAGGAGTGGCTCAGGGAGCTGCATGTGTTTAGCCTGTGGAAAGAGAAGGTTAAGAGGAGACTTGATAAATATGTTTAAATATATGAAAGGATGCCACACTGAGAAAGGAGCAAGCTTGGTTTTTTGCTACTCTGCGGACTAGGCATAGAAAAATGGATGCAAGCTACAGAAAAAGAGATTCAACCTCAACATTAGGAAAAGCTTCCTGAGGGTAAGAGCTGTTCCACAGTGGAAGATGCTGTCTTGAGAGTGACATTGTCTCCTTCTTTGGAGATATTTAAACAGAGGCTGGACTGCCATCTGTCAGGAGTGCCTTGCTTGTGTGTTTCTGCATAGCAGAATGGCTATGGGGGTCTTTTCCAACTCTGATACTATAAATGTAATTCCCTCAGAACTCTGGGCTCAGGATGAGGCAGTGTAGTATGCACATATGCATACATCAGCCTTTAAATTATGGTACTACCTGCTTGTAATGGCAATCTGAATGTAACTTTTTGCTAACAGTTTCCTGCAGACAAGGGGAATGTCACGTACATTAAGATGTCATCTTTTTTTTCCTTTTCCAGAGTAGCCCTTCAGGTAGAACACTTAAGGCCAGGAGGCCAGCAAGCACCCTCAACTGTAGCCCCAGCCTGGATTATCTTGACAAAGTCACTCCTCCAGGCTTTAAAAAACAAGAAAACAGGCTGAAGGTAGTGGCAACACTGAATTGGGGGTACAGGGCTCTAGGAAAGGCTTGCCTTACCAAAGACACCAATTGGAGACCTACAATTTACAGAGGTGTGTGAGCATCTTAAAAAAGATTACTCTGGGCAACAGTGTGACATAAAGATTAGAGTATAATGGCTTGGATTTGGGAGAACTGTACTTCTGTCCCACTTGGTGTCTGGGTCAGTTGCCCATCCACCTTCCCCCTCCATTTGTCCCATCAGAGTTGAGATGATAAAGTGGAGAGGAGATGAACCATGTCCACCACCTCAACTCAGTGGAGCAAAGGCAGAATATAAATGCACACCTCCCCCAAAATATCTAGTCTTGTACTCCCTTCTCCTTAGCCATGATGGATTGGAAAAAAGAATGAATTAACTGGACTTCACTGTTTTTTGTAAAATAAATGAAACATGCAAATGCTATTAATATGACATGCAAAAGCAAATGCATCATCTCACTCACCTCGGCCACCAATTCCACCGCGCCCCATGGCGCCTCTGCTAAGCCCGCCTCTGCCAGGCCCACCTCGGCCTCTAAGGCCTCTTCTCAGGCCCATCCGAGGGGCTAAGCCACGGCCTCCCCGAAGTAAGCCCTGTCCTTTAATAGAGGGGGAAATTTGTTAAAAGGTTACCCGACAATACAACTTCACTAGAAAACAGAGGTTATCTCTAGATTGCTTATCACTACATTAGCTACTTAAATCCCTGCATCTCTAAGTGACACAACAGATTCACAAGGATTGGGGCATGTTAAATCTTTCCTGGGATTTTTCATCCCCTTCACTGACCAAGGGCTCCCCTCCAACTAATACAGCAAATGGCCTTTGGAGTACTAGCCCAAAATTCCCGTATCTAAGCTACCTAGAGAATGTGTAGCCTGCTTGATAGTGTTAGACTCCAACATCCATCAGCCCTAGCTAGAATGGCCAACAGCAAAAGCAAATGAAAGCGGAAGTCTAACATCAACCTAAAGGTTATGCACTTCCCACACGTGCCCCAGAAACCAAAAAAAATAAAATAATAATAGCCAAATGTACTCCCAAATGCCCAATTTTGCATTTATTAGCTCATGACACATGCTAAGAAGACCTAGGAGCTCTGCCAAAAGTGTTTCGTTTGCTGAGGTTAATCTTATTTGTGCCTCCCCACCTTCTCTATCTATACCTACTTTTTCCACCTTAGATTTTCTCCTCCCTTCCCTATTTGCATTATACATTTCTGAAGTCACTGATAATACATTACAGCATCAGAACTATCTATATTAGCACCTGGACTGCATTGAGGGCGCAAGTAAAGAGAACAAATGTTTGTGGAAGAGGTTACTGCCCCAAAAGCGTATTGCTCAGAAACCAAAGCATCAAGCTGGTGTATCTCAAGTGTTATTTGGCAAATCTCACCTTGACCAAGCCAGCACTAACCTCTCAGGGGAATTCCTCCTCGTAGCAAGGCTCTTGTTCCGCGCCCGCCACGCATCGCTCCTCGGGGCAAGCCTCGCTGACCCATGGGCAAGCCTCGCCCCCCTAATGTCCCACGAGCCAAGGGTCCTGCTGGCCGGCCCAAGCGTGCCTGGATGTTACTCTTCCCCAGGCGCTGTTTCAGGCTCTTCTGGGAGAAGAGAGTGTTAAACAGGGAAAGGCTGTACACAAACAAGCAACAGGCACAGAGGGAGGAGCGCAAACTGATGGGAGAAACTACACAAGAAGTTGTACACTGTCAGGAAGTTCATAAAGAGCTGGGAAGAAAAGAGTGAAGTCAAACATTTGCTGCTGGAGAACTAGAAGATGGAAATACTGCAATGCTGACTTGTTACATAACCTGTGAAATAGCATTTCCTACATTAATAGCATCAAGGATACTTGCTAGATTTACAATATTAAGCATGGGATCCCAGCTTTCATACGATAATCAGCTCAGGAAACCCAGTTTAGGGAGCAAACGATAACCCAATGATACCAAAAAACAAGTGTTTAGGTTTTACATTAACATTTGCCTCTAAGAGGTTGTGAAGCTTTCAGGCAGGATGTATGGCAGATGTATTCGGTAAGGGCCACATGCACCAATGACGCTGTATGACAACAATAATTTAGAAGATCTGACAGTCCTGTGTAGCTACTCTGGAGAATATAATAGAGTTTAGCCTAATGTTGCTTTTGCTTTTTCCGCTGAACTCCTTGAGACTGGCAGACAGAAAATAAAGGAGCCAGAAGCTATACGAACTAAGGTCCAATTTCCACTTCCAGTTGTCTAAAAGATTTCTTCCAAATACTTCCTTCAGGCAGCTGTCTGTTAGGGTGGCCTCTTATACAACATCTATTTTGAGCACAACTGCAGAGTGTTTCTGAAAGAGCAACCCCTCAAGGGATGTTCTGGGAGAAGAGATCTAAAAGGTCTGAGAGATCAAGCACCGCTGAAAGTCCGAAAGTGCCAGGACAAACCCTAGCTAGGCAGGAAAGCTCTTGAGGGCTTTTTCATGCCACATGCCAAGGGTTTAGGGCAAGGGTGCTATATTTAACCATCACCCTTCCATTTTAAAACAACAGGCAGCCAGATATGTAGCGCTCCAGAGCATGGTTTAGCAATCCACAGTGGGAGCATTCTCTCGCTCTATGATGAGTGCAGGCATTTTGAGGTGGAACACAGCCATCTTTCATGAAGAGAGATGGCTCTTTCGTACAAGAGCTGTGCTTCGTTTTATTTCATGGTGCTTTGGCTATGAAGATATGACATGGGGAACACCTGATAAAGCTTCAGAACCCTGTAAAGAACAGAGTACGACTGCCACCCTGGAAAAATTAATTTTTGACTACAGTAGCACAGCATTTCTAGCTTTTTAAGCACAAGTTACATACTTCTAGCTCTTTGGGATATCTGTCTAGTTTTGAGACTGTTATGCTACGGTCTCTTCTTCTACCCTGAAATGGAGTGACTAGCTGCATCCTTATGGGATCCAGAATAAACTTGTGACAAGTGCCTTTTTTGCTTTTAAATCACCTTTTACTAATATAAATATATATACACCTATAAATGCATGGGATACATGTGTATTGGTACAAATGTATAAAAGCATTTGCACATATGTACACTCATCCCTCCATATTTGTGGCTTTGATATTTGCAGATTTGATTGTTTACGAGTTTGATTGTGTTCTCTCTAGGAATATCTGGGTCCTCCAGTGCAACTCTATGGTCAACTTTAACTAAAAATTGCCCTGAAAGATCTAGAGAATCCTAAAGAGAATTCTCCAATAGGCCTTTGTACTCCTTCATTGCAGTTCTATAGTCAGTGTCTGTCGGACATTGACCACAGAGTTGCACTGGAGGACCTAGAGATTCCTAGAGGTGTCCTCTCAGGTAAAAACGTGGTGTTTTTGTTATTTGTGGTTTTTCCATATTCGCAGGGGCCTTGTGCCCCTAACCCTAGCGAATATGGAGGGACAAGTGTATTTATATAAAAGGGATATACACTGAGATTTCCTGCAGGGCAGAGGGTTGGACTGGATGGCCCTTGTGGTCTCTTCCAACTCTGTGATTCTACGAATCAATCAAATAATAAAATGTGATGTTTAATGGGGAGATCTCTCCAAAATGCCCACCCTTCTGCATCGGTCTCACCTGCTTGAGTTTTAAGGCGGCCTGGACAGAAGGTCTATTCTCCATCTGCTGGGCCAGCCTCCTGTTTCGGGCGCTGGCTAGCTGTTGCTGCTGCATGGTGGCGCGAATGTTCACGGGGATCGGCTGTTTGTTCTTCAGCATATTAGTAAAGCTTCAAGGTCGAACAAAATGGGTGTTTAAATAAAGTTTCACAACAAAAAGCATTTCAACCGGCATTTCACAGCCCCTTAAGAGCAGGGCAGCTGCATCCCATGAACTTTTATGCAACAACGTGGTACACACTTAAGATGTCACACGTTAGCGAGTTACAGATTTGTTTTCTCTGTTTTTTTTTTCTCTCTCTCTCTCCAGAAAATGTGCAAGGACAGAACATTCAAAAGGTGTGGATTAGTGCAGTATATTAAAACCAGATGCGGAAATCTTTTAGAAAGTGTCTGTGGTTTCAAAAATAATAAAAGTAAAGATGAAGACACACAAAGCAGTAAGCAGAGATGGTGACAAGAATGGGGAGAGGAGGAAAAGCAATGCCAACGTAAACCAGACTGGCGGCAGCCAAGAAAAGGAGCCTAAGAGAGGGTTGCCAAACCAAACCCTGCTGAGCCACTAGTTAAACCTGCTATCTTCCATTCGCTACTCTGGCAGACTGGGCTACAAGATTTCTCTAGTCAGCTGTATTTCTGGCCTCCACAGAACTACAATCCCAGCTTTCTAAGAATACACCTGAGAAATCATTGATACTCCCATTTTTTATTTTTTATTTTTTGTTAACAGTGGCCTGATACAGACAGGCCAAAATAAAGCTGCTTCGAGTCACTTTGGAGGTATGCTGTTTAAATGATACATGCGTCCTAAGAGTCCAGAAGTCACATTGAAGCCACACTCCAGTCCTAAGGGCTGGAGTGCAGCTTTGGTGAAGCTTCCAGACTCTTAGGACGCATGTATCGTTGAAACACCATACCTCCAAAGTGATCTGACACAGCTTTATTTTGGTCTGTCTGTATAGGGCCAGTGTAAACTTTTTGACATCTGAAGGTTATTCAGTTGTGACTAGACCGTTGCTCTTAATGGGCACAAATGGCAAAAGAAGCTCAATGGCACCAGTTAGTTATCATCATGTAAGCTTTCCCTAAATTCCACAAGTCTGCTCAAATAAGACAAACCTTTTCCTATGAGTCATTATCAGTTATTAGCCGCAATGGTGAGCATAGAAACATTTCCTTCTGCAAGCTACTTTGCCACATTCAGTCTGAAACTAAAAGGTCCAGAAGGATACCTAGATATTGCTATGTAAGAGGTTCCTCAGTCTCAAACAATTGTGTCACAATAGTGTAATGTCAGACTAGGAATCATGGCCTTTTGCCTGATCAAGGCTTGGCCAGCTCTAGAAATAAATTATTCAGATCTATAAAGACGACAGTCAATGGCTAGTTAGTCCTGCTACCTTGAGTATCGGAAATGGTATGTATCTGTATACTAGATACCAGGGAATGTGAGAAGAGGGCTATTACTCTCATGCCTGCTTGGGGACATTCATCTAACCACTGCAAAGACAAAATGAACAAACTACTTGGGCCTTTGGTTCAAACCAGCACAACCCTTACATTATGCTAAAGCCCAGTGGTTATCAACCTTTGGCTCCTCAAATGTTTTGGACTTCAACTCCCAGAGGTCCCAGGAAGCTTGTCCAAATGATCAGGGATTCTGGGAGCTAAAGTCTAAAATGCCCGGAGGACCCAAGGTTGAGAACAACTGTGCTAGTCCTACTGCCCCATCGGCCCAAGAATGTTTGAATATTTAGTGCTGGAGGAAAGTTCAAATGCTCCAAAATACCTGGGAATTTGTTCTTTACGGGTATAAGCCCCATTACCTCCCCCTCCAGGCCTTCTCTTTTGGAACGAGCTCTGAGTGTTTGCTGAAGAAGAAGTTTAATTTAAGTTTAAGGATAACGCTTTATCTAGGAAGGGAATTTAGCAAAGGAAGTCAGTGCAGTGTAAACCTCACCCATTAGTTGGACACAAGAGATATAGAAAGGCGCCAAAGAGGAGAGGGAGAAGGAGGCATGCGGAGGAAAGGAAGGAGGCGATGGATGGAGCAGCAGAGCACTTGCCTCTTACAAGGTCCAAGGGCAATACCAAGGAGCCTTTGGGCTGATCAGAGCGGCCAGCTGCCTGCCTCTTACAGGCCAGACCACACAGGTCTGTGTGTCTGCCTTGGACAGCGCAGCAAGCCTCCTGCAGCGTAGGTCACATGCTACCGCACTGCAGGGTCACCTATATATATATATAAATATATAAAACGTGAACACATGTGGAAGAAAAAGGAGGGTACGAGGTTTCCTTAAAACACATCCCACCATATCAACGCTTTCAGCTTATCATCAGACAGACATTTTGTGTTTCGCCCTTTCAACCTCGTGTACCACTCTCTGCTGTGGGATTTAAGGCAGAAGTGAGCTGCCCCTTCTTTGTTCGGATAGACTAAAGGCAGGGCAAAGACCATGTTGGTTCTGGATACTGTACACAGAGACAATTAAGCAAAAAAAAAAAAGTTTGTTTTTTAAAAAAAAAATAAAAATCTTATGAGCTGAAGTTGGCCGTTGTGTTCCTCACCGCTCGTTGAGGGACATCTTGGTGGTGCTCTTAAGCACGACTTTCGGTGCTGACTGTGCAGCCATCTCAGGTCCCCAGAATCTATAAAAGAGAGAGAAGAGAGGGGCAGGTTCAAAATGGAGCAATCCAGGTCACGTTTTGTATTTTCAAGGAGCTCAGGACCACTAAGGGGGACGTTTAGCCTGGAGAAGAGAAGGTTAAGAGGTGATAGGATAGCCCTGGTTAAATACTTGAAGGGATGTCATATTGAAGAGGGAGCAAGCTTGTTTTCTGCTGCTCCAGAGAAAAGGACCCGGAACAACGGATGCAACTACAGGAAAAGAGATTCCAACTCAACATTAAGAGGAACGTCTTGGCAGTAAGAGATATTCAAGAATGGAACACGCTCCCTCAGAGTTTGGTGGAGTCTCCTTCTTTGGATGTCTTTATACAGAGGCTGGATGGGGTGCTTTGATTGTGAGTTCCTGCATGGCAGAAGGGAGTTGAACTGGATGGCCCTTGGGGTGTCTTCCAACTCTATGAAGCCCTATGATGAACAACTTAAGGAGCTGGGGATGTTTAGCCTGGAGAAGAGAAGGTTAAGAGGTGATATGAGAGCCCTGTTTAAATATTTGAAGGGATGCCATATTGAGGAGGGAGCAAGCTTGTTTTCTGCTGCTCCAGAGAATAGGACCCCAAACAATGGATGCAAGCTCCAGGAGAAGAGATTCCAGCTCAACATTAGGAGGAGCTTCCTGACAGTAAGGGCTGTTTGACAGAGGAACAAACTCCTTCCTGGGAGTGTAGTCTCCTTCCTTAGAGGTGTTTAAACAGAGGTTGGATGGCCATCTGTCACAAGGGGTGCTTTGATGGTGAGTTCCTGCATGGCAGAATAGGGTTGGACTGGATGGCCCTTGGGATCTCTTCCAACTCTATGGGCCCATAGCGACAGGCCAAAATAAAGCTGCTTTGGATCACTTTGGAGGTATGTTGTTTAAATGACACACGCATATTAAGAGTCCGGAAACTGTGCTCATCTTTAGGACTTGAGCGGTGGCTTTGGTGTGGCTTCTGGACTCTTAGGACATATGCATCATTTAAACAGCATACCTCCAAAGTGATGCAAAGCGGCTTCGTTTTGGCCTGTCTGTATGGGGCCTAAGTTAAGCTTTCACAGAGTTGGAAGAAACCCCAAGAGCCCCTCCAGTCCAACCCGCTTCCGCCAGCAGTTCCTGCATGGCAAAATGGAGTTGGACTGGATGGCCCTTGGGGTCTTTCTCAATTCTAGGATTCAATGTTATTCCAAGATCCTATAATTCTAGTATTCTAGGATTAGGACTCTATGATTCTAGTACTCTATGATTCTAGGATCCTATAGACCAACGGTTTCCAACCTTTGAGTCCTCCAGGTGCTTTGGACTTCAACTCCCAGAGGCCCCAGCCAGTTTAGCCAGTAGCAAGGCATTATGGGAGATGAAGTCCAAAATGTATGGAGACCCAAAAGGTTGGGGACCACTGCTATAGACCCTAGGATTTCATAACTCTAGGATTCTAGTACTGTAGTATTCTATCACTCTGGGATTCCACAGACTCTATGATCCGAGGCTCCTATGGACTCTAGCATTCATAGCTCTATGATCCGGGTCCCTGGCTGCCAGCGTTCCAAGCGGGTCACGTGGTTCCCTCCAACGGCCGCGAAGGCCACGCCCCCTCCCCTCCTCCTCCGGCGCCTCACAGACAAGGCTTTCCCTCTCTTTCCATTCGCGGCTTGAATCCTCACCGTCGGGGTCGGGGCTCGCTCTGCGGCTCCGTTGGCGGCTGCGTCTTTGGCGGCGGGAGGCTCCGGTCAGGCTTAGCCCGGCCTCCCCCGTCAGGTGCCCCGAAGGAAAAGATGGTGGCGGTGGCAGCGGCTCCTTTCCCTCACAGACTGCCTCCTCTTTCCTTTCCCGCGCTTCTGCCCCAGCGGCTGACTCTCGCTCGCCTCTAGAGTCTCTCCCGGCAAAATGGCGCCCGGCTCGTCCCGCCCTCGCCGGGTTTTGCTCTTTTTTCGGCCCCGCCTTTTGTAAGCGTCTGCGCATGCGCCGAGGGAGAGACGCCATACCGCCGCGCAGGCGCACAATTGCTTCCCCATTAGGGCGGAGCTCTGGCTGAGAGGAAAGGGGGCGGGGTTCAGCGTGTGGCGGAAGGTGATTGGCTGGTTCTCTTGGAGGCGAGAAGGGGTTGGGCCTCAAAGACAAAAGGGGCGGGGCTACGTCAGGACATTAAAAAAACCCGAAAGGGGAAGGATTTGATGAATGGCTGGAAAGAAGAGGCCCATGCTTGAGGGGGCGTGGCTTCCGTGTGGGGTGTGGCTTGGAAGTTTGATTGACAGCTTTGCTCATATTCTGTCTCGGCTGGGGAGAGGGGGCGGGGTTCAGCGTGTGGCGGGAAAAGGATTGGCTAGGAGGCGAGAAGGGGCGGGGCCACATCGGAACATAATGAAGATTGGAAAGAAGTCGAGGTTCGAGGGGGCGGGGATTATCTTTGGGGCGGGGCTTGGCGGCTTGATTGACAGCTCTGCTTTTATGTTGTGAATGAAACTGCATTTAACTGAAAATATATATATATATATATTAAACAAGAAAGCAATATATATTGGTAAACAAACAGTGCTGGATTTATTTATTTATTAATGCATTTATTAATCGCCTCCTTATTAATTATTATTGATCATTAATAATGTGCAAATGACAGCAGTGTGATGCTGCAGCTAACAAGGCCAATGTGATTCTAGGCTGCATCAATAGAAGTATAGTGTCTAGACCAAGGGAAGTCAAAGTGCCACTCTATTCTCCTTTGGACATAATAGAATAAAAATCATAAAATGGCGAAGGGCCTGGAAACTACAATCCGCAAAGGCTTAGGGAGCTGGGTATGTTTAGCCTGGAGAAGAGAAGGTTAAGAGGTGATATGATAACCCTGCTTAAATACTTGAAGGGATGTCATATTGAGGAGGGAGCAAGCTTGTTTTCTGCTGCTCCAGAGAATAAAACATGGAGCAATGGATGTAAGCTGCAGCAAAAGAGATTCCACCTCAACATTAGGAGGAACCTTCTGACAGTAAGGGCTGTTCGACAGTGGAACACACTCCTTCCTTGGAGTGTAGTGGAGTCTCCTCCTTCGGAGGTCTTTAAACAGAGGCTGGATGGCCATCTGTCGGGGATACATTGATTGAGAGTTCCTGCATGGCAGAATGGGGTTGGACTGGATGGCCCTTGGGGTCTCTTCCAACTCTATGATTCTATAGGATTGCTTCCCTTGGAGTAACTCCTCTCCCCTTGAAGAGAAAAGACCAGACCATTAGCAAGATGGATGGCTTTAATAAGCAGTGCTGTCTCAGTATAGTAACACATGGCACCGAGGGGTGCTCTTTTCCCTCCAAGATGGAGGGAAAAGCACAAGACTTAGGAAGGGGAGGCCTGGGAGAAGACGGCAGGAGAGGGACTCTGAGCTCAGCAAAGCAGCATCAGCAGCAGGGACGGCTTCCTTGGCCTCATTCGAGCAGCTCAGGTGTTCTCCCAGAAGAAGTTGTTGCAAGCCACGGTCAGGGCCGCCACCAGGACCACGAACTCCTGGAAATCGACTTCGCCGTCGCCGTTCTCGTCCAAGTCGTGCATGACTTTGTCCACCGCCTCCGTGTCCTTCTGGGTCTGGAACGCAAGGGCACAGGCGGTCAACAGTTTGGGGTGGGATACACAGCATTTATCAATATTACTACTACTACTAATAATTATTATTATTATTTGTATCCCACTTCTACAGAAGATTAAATACAAATAATCAATTGCTGCCATTGTATTCCAAACCCTCCCTACGATAAAATACAACCAAAATACATTTAATAGCCATAGCCTTTGCATTTCTGTACCGCTTCATAGCGAACCCAGCACTTTGTAAATACTTTACAATCTAGTTTTTTGTGGGTGTTTTGGGCACACAGCATGTGTGTATGTGTGTGTATACAGTATATAAACACACACACACACATATATCCCACTCTCTTCCATGCCAGTGTTCTCCGAAGATGCCAGCCACAGATGCTGGCGAAACATCAGGAATAAACTCTTCTAGAACATGGCCACAGAGCCTGAAAAACCCACAAAAAGCTATGGATGCCAGCCATGTGAAAGCCTTCGACTTCACTTTACAATCTGTAAGCCGATTTCCCCCAACAAGCTGAGGACTCATTTTACCGACCAACTAAAGGATGGAAGGCTGAGTTGAGCTTGGAGCCTTGGGTTCGAACTCACAACCTTGTGGCTGCAGGACCGGCATTTGACCACAGCGCCACCAGGGCTCTTAAAATACTAACAAAAGGCATGGAAAACCTCTGGCCCTGATACGGATCCACTCCTATGTAGTCCCCAAACTGTGCCCTTTAAGGGATTTTGGACTCCGGCTCCCAGAATCCCAGACTATTGCCAACATGGCTGAGGCTTCTAGGAACTGAAGTCCAACATACTTTAAAGAGTACAGTTTGGGGTCCACTGATCTGCACTGTAGAAATAATGCAAGCGTGGCACCACTTTCAGTGCTGCACCGCCATCCTATAGAATCCAGAGATTTGTCCTTTGTGCAGAGCCCTTGAATCTTCTCTGCCCAAAAGTGCTGGTGCCTCCCCAAACTACAAATCCCAGGATTCTGCATCATGGAGCCATGGCTCCACCAAACAATGCACTCTCAATGTCATTGAAGATTTGGAAGCCTCCATGGACTGAACCTGTTTTGTGGCTGGTGTTGAGCGCCTTGGATAGCGCTTTTAAAATCCATACCAGAGCCCAAATTCGACACACTGCCCTCCTGACATAGAAGCCCCCAGGAGCCCCTGCCTGGGTCCAAACCTGGCCTTCTGGCCTTTCCCAGGAGGCCATGCTCCACAACACCATCATTTGGTGGTTTCCCACTAAATGTTCCATTTTTATAATATATTTTAAAGATCGGCGTAATTCTCCTAAGGCAGTGATGGCGAACCTATGGCACGCATGCCAGAGGTGGCACTCAGAGTCCTCTCTGTGGGCACATGTGCCGTCGCCCCAGCACAGCGTTTGCTAGAGTTTGTTACTAGAAAGCCAGAGGGACATAGCACTTTGCAATAAATAAGTCGGTTTTGGGTTACAGTTTGGGCACTTGGCCTCTAAAAGGTTCACCATCACTGTCCTAAGGCTTGCTTCCTTGCAGATAGAACTAAAAGGAAAACTATGGTGGCACTATGGCTTCAACCCTTTTGCCTATGGACCAACCCATCACTGGAATCCCCCCCAAAAAACTATCTCTGACGTTGAGATCCCCGTTGAAAACGGCTCCCCATATTTGCCCTGAAAGTTGTTTGCAAATCTTTTTGAATCAGGGATGTGCAAAGCGAAGCCCATGAGATACACAGCAACACTCACTTGGGCTGCATCTGCCTGAACATCGCTCTTCACACTTTAACTGCCCAATGCTATGGAATCCCAGGCGCCATTCCCTCTGGATTATAACGTGGGTCACGAACCAAGCCAGCTCCGCATCGTTCCCATTTGAGCACAGATGCACCACTCTTCACAGAAGGATACTTCTCACAGTCAGGTGCACAAGGGTGACAGTCCTAAATCACCACAACAACCTCAACCTCAACAACAGCAACCTTCTCAATACTAGGACCAGCCAAGAGACAAGGACATTAGGAGATGCTTTTCCTGTTGAAGTGTTAAATTGTAGTTTGCAGATCTAATCCGTCAAACCGGATTATTTCTGCAAACTACGATTTTCAGAACCCTATAGCACTGAGCCAAAGCGGTGTCAAGCCAGATTATTCCTGCAGTGCGGACGCAGCCTTGGTCTTTGCTCAAGCGGTTCCTGTTTGAGGACCAACTCCATCCATGTCAGAATATGAGCAAGAAGAACCTCTTTAGAGTTGAGATTTGAAGAAATAGCTGCAATACTGTTTCTGGCCTGCAGCGTTGGTGGCGCCAAAGCACAGAGGAAAGAGCTGGCTAGCCATTCAATTCTGTGATAATAAATGCTGCTTTTTCCAACCTGATCTCAAGAGGTTTTGGATTAGATCAATGCCCATCTCCACCACTGACAACAACAAAAAGGTATTGCATCTAATGTGGTTTCGACCAGGATGAAAAAAAAAGGAGTTAGGTATTTGTAAAAAGTAATACGAACTATGACAAGGGTTTCGAAAATGTGTGCCTAATATTCAAATTGCAATAAAACAATCCTATGCAATAAACACTAATCTTTCCATAGAAACATAAAATGCATGCAATAGACCTCTGTTTCCACTGAATATATTTCTATTGCATGCTTTTTAGGTTTTAAAGGAACTATTTGTAAATTGTTTTTGTATTTTATTGTTGTGTTTTGTATATTTTGTCGGGTTGTGATCCCACCTCGATCCATCTGGGAGAGGCGGGAAAATATTATTATTATTATTATTATTATTATTATTGCATAATTATCATTCTATGCATTGCAATATAAATATTGCGTATACCTCTTAATATGTGTACTTTATGCATCTTACCCATATTAAGATGCATAAAGTACACTATAACTGGAGCCACGAGGAGAGATGAGTAAGAACATTATTATTATTGTTGTTGTTGTTGTTGTTATATGTTTCTATTGCATGCATTTTATGTTCCTATGGAAAGTTCAGTTTTCGTGTTATAGGACTGTTTTATTGCAATCTGAATATTAGATATACATTTCCGATATCCGTGTGGTTTGTATTACATTTTACAAATACCTAACTCCTTTTTTTAACCCCATCGCCATCAACGGCATTAGCTAGGAATGATCAAAATTCATAGACCGGAAAAGACCTCAAGGGCCACCAAGTCTAACCCTCTGCCAGTTCAGTTCTGTAGATCCCAGACTGGGAAAGGTTATACTACTAATAGACAAGGATATCTGCCAAGCTGCATCTATGTTTCATAGCACCGTGGTTCTCTAGCCTTGGTTCTCCCGGCATTTTGGACTTTAACTCGCAGAAGCCCCAGCCAACTTGTCCAATGGTCATGAAGTCCAAACCATCTTGAGGACCAATGCCATAGAAGTAGACAGCTCATTGCTCTCCAGATGTTTGAAACCATAACTCGTCCACATTGGTCATGCTGGTTGAGGCTGATGGGGGTTGTAGTAGTTGGTGTTTATTTTATATCCCCTGTCTATAAAAAAGCAGAAGGAGTCCAAGAAGGCCAGATATGATCATAGAGTCATAGAATCATAGAGTTGGAAGAGACCACAAGGGCCATCCAGTCCAACCCCATTCTGCCATGCAGGAACTCCCAGTCAAAGCATGCCCAACAACTGTCCATCCAGCCTCTGTTTAAAGACCTCCAAAGAAGGAGACTCCATCACTCTCCAAGTGTGTGAGTTCCACTGTCGAACAGCCCTTACTGTCAAGAAATTCCTCCTAATGTTAAGGTGGAATCTCTTTTCCTATAGTTTGCATCCATTGCTTTGTGTGCTATTCCCTGGAGCAGCAGAAAACAAGCTTGCTCCCTCATCCATATGACATCCCTTCAAATATTTAAACAGGGCTATCATATCACCTCTTAACCTTCTCTTTTCCAGGCTAAACATCCCACGCTCCCTAAGATGTTCCTCATAGGACAGGTTTTCCAGACCCTTCACCATTTTAGTCGTCCTCCTTTGGACATGTTCCATTTTCTCAACATCCTTTTTGAATTGTGGTGCCCAGAACTGGACACAATATTATTCCAGGTGGGGCCCGACCAAAGCAGAATAGAGCGGCACTATTTGGGGCTTGTGCAGTGCGAGGAAAGGAAAGGCAAGTGTGGAACTGTGTACCTCGAGGAAACATCCGAGCTCATTCTGCAGCAGGTCCTTCAACTCCTTTTTGCTCAGCTTGTACTTATCCCCTTCCTTGCCGGAATAGCTGTGGAAGACGGAAATCAGGGTGTCCATAGCGCTCTCCAGTTGCGAAGCCATCGCTGGGGAGGAAGAGAGTGGCCCACCGGAGGCAATGAGCCTGCGAAGAAAGGCAGGTTACTACCCAAGGTTATTAAAACACATGCAAGAATTCATATTACAGTGGGACTTTGTTATCCGCTGGAGTTTGGTTCCAGGATCCCTCGTGGATAACAAAATCCTTGGATGCTCAAGTTCAGGAAGAGTTTATTCCTGATGTTTCACCAGCGTCTGTGGCTGGCATCTTCAGAAAACGCTGGCATGGAAGAGAGTAGGGTCACATAATATATATACCCTGCTCTCTTCCATGCCAGCGTTTTCTGAAGATGCCAGCCACAGATGCTGGCGAAACGTCGGGAATAAACTCTTCCAGGACACGGCCACAGAGCCCTAAAAACCCACAAGAAACTAATAATAATAATTGTAATAATAAATTTTGCAGGACTGTGGTGAAGCTAAAATGAGATGGGAAGCCATGGACAATACTTTGAGCCAAAAGTGGAGATGGCTTGATTGTTATTGTAGGTTTATTTATTTACTTTATTTAATAATAATAATAATAATAAACGCAAGGGAGTCGAATAAATAAAATGGTGCAAGCCCCCCATCCCTTCGGACGCATCCGTTTCAGTTGTGCGGCCTCCAGCCCTTTTGCAAAAAGAGACCAGAATGGATTCACCTGTTTACAACATCTTCTGGATCTCTTACCCACACTAGCCTCCATAGTAACTGCATCTCCCATCCTTCTCTCTTTCTCACCTGTTCTGCCCCCTGAAAGCACCACTCTCCAAGCCTGTGACTCTTGGTTGGCTTTGATCCTCTTCTCGCACCCACCTCTCCGGCAAAGTGAGTCCAAAATCGCCGGACACTCGGTGGCTTTAAATACGATGGAAGCACCTTCCCTTCCCCCAGGAGAACCCGATACCGGCAACTGGACAGCCTGGCTTGTTGTGTCCGAATTTAAAGAGACCGAGAGAGGCTGGAATGGGCCGGGGGATTTTTCAGCCCCGGGAGTTAAGCCCTGTGCTTAACGCCTGTGCACACAGTGGAAAATTCATCGCCTTGGAAAAACAACACCCTCCTTGCTCAAATGCGCAGGGCTCGGAAAAGTTGAGGTTCGGATTACGAATCCCAGGATCCCCCCAAACCGGGAGCCGCAATCCAAATAGGAGTTTTTCCAAATGCTGCAGAAGCGGCGGCCTTTTGTGGCATTCACTCTTCCCGATAATGATTGTGCTTGCAAGGCCAAACTGTTCAAGGATTCATACTATAAAGTATCCGATGCACAACTAATACATATTTACTGTATAGACTCATGTATAAGTCTGGACATTTTAGTCAAAAATATTGATCCCAAAAGCCTAGGTCGAATTATCCATGGGTCAAATGTAAATATTACACTTTAACTCTTATTAAAAAGGGGACTACTGTATCTCTTGGTGAAAGGCAAGAATACAATCTGTCCTGGAAGCACTGACCTCCCTCTCCTCTCTCTTCCATAATTTTGTAGGTTCTTTGGCATTGTTTTCCTTTGCTTCATCCTTTGTTACATGCCCTTGACTTATCCATGGGTCAGATCAAAATCCCTAATTTTGCCCACAAAACCTGCCCTCGACTTATACATTAGGTCAATTTATAGTCGAGTATATACGGTATGCCTTCTTTGGCTTCATTTTTCGAGAGAAATTTCCTCTCTTGACAAGGCATAAGTGCTCAGCGGATGAAGTGTTCTACCGCACATAAAATCATCCTTGATTTCCCCCTCTTTCTGTCTTCAGTTCAGCTCTCCCTTGGGATTGCTACATTTATGATTTTTGATGTGGGAACAAGCCACTTGGATATACATAGACAGACCTTGTGGCACCTTTGAGACTCACTGAAAGAAAGAAGTTGGCAGCATGAGCTTTCCTAGACTCAAGTCTACTTCCTCAGGTGCATGATGGTCCTCCTGCCAACTTCTTTCTTTCAGTGAGTCCCAAAGGTGCTCCAAGATCTCTCTACGTACTGATTCCACAGACTAACATGGCTATATCTTTGAATCCTTAGTCTCAAATGTGCCACAAGATCTCTCTACGTACTGATTCTACAGACGAACATGGCTATATCTTTGAATTCATAGTCTCAAAGGTGTTCCAAGTTCTCTCTGCATACTGATTCTGCAGACGAACATAGCTATAGCTTTGAATTCTACCACTTGGATATAGTTATACAATGGCGGGCAAAATGAGGGTATTGCCCCCCTAATAAAAATATTTCTCTTCCCATGTGATTTTCCTTCACTCTCCAATTTCTAGGCTTGATACTACAGTGTATTCATCCAAAGAAAAAGGGCAGGCAAAGGGACCAAGGGCAGGCAAACATAGTAAACAGAAGCATTCTAGATGGGAACAGTTTTCAATAACTTGGTTTCTGCAATGCAATGCTGGAACTTTGGAGGTTTAAGGAAACTTTCATGGGGGTATTCTTATCAGGAAAGCAATGCTTTCACACCCTCGCACACCCTTGAAAGTGCTTCTGGAAAAACACCAAAGCCAATTTGTGGACGGTCCCGTCTTCCACAACCAGAAAAGCTGGCTTTCTCTGTGACCGCATTGATACAAGGCAAACAGAAGGCATGGATATAGTTCCTCTCTTAGGCCTGGTTCCCATAAAAGGCCCACTGTATTGTTTCAGATTCGTAAGCCACAAAAGGGATTCTGGGAGTCGTCATCCAAGGCTGCATCCGCACTGCAGAAATATTTTGGTTTGGCACCACTTTAACTGCCACGGCTCAGTGCTATGCAACTCTGTGGATGGTAGTTGGTTGTGACAGTATATTATTATTATTATTATTATTATTATTATTATTATTATTATTTATATCCCACTTCTCAAACGATCGAAGTGGCGTACGCTAGAGCTTTATAGTTTTGTGAGCTATTAGGAAACCTCAGCCAGAAAGCTTTAGTGCCTTCCCAAACTACACATCCCAGGATTCCGTACAATGTGGCCACAGCAGTCAAAAATGCCACCTTGAATCCCATTTTGGGAGAAGGGCAGGATATAAATCCAATAAATCAATAAGGAAGGAATCATAGTGCTATAAGTGAGTGGTGTGAAAGGGAAGGAGCAGTTCTGTCCAAATCAGTTATCTCTCTACCTATAGATAGGGATGCAAAGAATATTCTCCATTGATTTTTGCGGGTTTTTCGGGCGATGTGGCTCTGTTCTAGAAGAGTTTCTTCCTGACATTTCGCTGGCATCTGTGGCTGGCATCTTCAGAGAATGTGTTTTCTCTTTCCCCATCAATCCTTTACCCATCAATCCACGGTTGGTTCGTGGCCTTTGTAGAGTTCCCAGTAAGATCTAGCCATTCATACCAACAGGTTTCATACAGCAGCAGCATCTTAGCGGCTTTGAAGAGAGAGGAGGAAGGTGGGAGGAGGAGAGAGAAGCTGGGACATTTTAAAAGTGGATGAGAAAGTGGGATGGCAGAGGATTAATCAGGACTGTCCCTGCCAAAATATCATAGAATCATAGAATCATAGAATGGTAGAGTTGGAAGAGACCCCAAGGGCCATCCAGTCCAACCCCATTCTGCCATGCAGGAAGTCCCAGTCAAAGCATCTCCGACAGATGGCCAGACAGCCTCTGTTTGAAGACCTCCAAGGAAGGAGACTCCACTACACTCCAAGGGAGTGTGTTCCACTATTGAACAGTTCTACTGTTAGGACGTTCCTCCTAATGTTGAAGAGGAATTTCTTTTCCTGGCTCTTGCATCCATTGCTTCGTGTGCTATTCTCTGGAGCAGCAGAAGACAAGCTTGCTCCCTCCTCAGTATGACACCCCTTCAAGTATTTAAACAGGGCTATCATATCACCTCTTAACCTTCTCTTCTCCAGGCTAAACATACCCAGCTCCCTAAGTCGTTTCTCATAGGACATGGTTTCCAGGTCCTTCACCATTTTAGTCGCCCTCAATGTCCTTTCTGAATAGTGGTGCCCAGAACTGGACACAGTATTCCAGGTGGGGCCTGACCAGAGCAGAATAGAGTGGCACTATTACTTCCCTATACTTTTATTAATGCAGCCTAAAATTGCATTGGCCTTTCCAGCTGCCGCATCACACTGTTGACTCATGTTCACCTTGTGGTCCACTTGGACTCCTAGATCCCTTTCACACATATAAGTCTCCTTAAGCCAGGTGTCCCGCATCCTATATCTATGCATTTCATTTTTCTGCCCTAAGCGCAGTACCTTACATTTTTCTAGAGAATTAGAAGGCATGTTGGGTGGCTCAGGAATTCACCAAGGGCCATAACATCCGGTACTCTCTCTGCCAAAGGGAGATTTTGGCCGACCAGACTTGGAAACCATTTTTGCGAAATCTCAGCAGGCTTCTGGCCGGGAACTGTTCCCGGAGGTTTTGTCCACATCGGGGTTATTAATACGGCGAGTATGATTTCTGCCATATCGGTGGCATTGTCGGAGAACCTGTAACCCATACTCCCCGATAAGGACTCGGGGATCAGGTGTCCCTCCCGGCTCCTATCGGACAATGGGTGCTGTCAGACGCGTCGACTCGGGTGACGGATCAGAGGCCCACTTGACTCGGGGATGAACAAGGGGCCTTGTTGAATGAAAACATCCCGCCTTTGCAGAAACAGAGGGGCAGCGAAACCAGATTCCAGGCTTGGAGCCCGGACAAGCAAAGCCCGATAAAACCACCTCGGGTCTCATTACAGGCCCCGGAGCTGGTGGGAAGAATAAACCATCCGGACATGAATGATGCAAAGGAAGGTCATTAATGATGGATTGGGTTTCTGTGCTTCCCTCCTGGGGTTGGCATCGTTGGCATCGGGCATGTAAGTCACCCTCTTCGTGCCCTCCAAGGTGCACAGGCTCCTGACCCCCTGGATTCATCCCATGCCAGGGGCAGCAATGCCTTCCAGCCTTCCCTGTGCCGCAAGCGTTGTCCTTCCAAGGTGTGGCATGCCTTTGGCTTGGCAGCGGACCCTTAAACATATCGCCAAGACACATGTGGCCAAGCAGCACCAGAGAGCGGTTGAGATGGCAAACGTTATTAAGGAAGAAGAGCACACAAGTTAGGAAACGTTGCAGCAGTTTGCTTTTGCCTGAGCCTACTGGGAAGAGAGACGGTATGGCATAGTGTTGGACTATGGACCCCATATGTGTCCAGTGTTTAAGTGTTGGACCATGACTCTAGAGTCCAGGGTTCGATTTCCAGCTCGGCCATGAAACCCACTGGTTTCCTTGGGCAAGTCACAAGCTAAGAAAAGCTGTAGCAGTTTGCTTTTGCCTGAGCCTACTGGGAAGAGAGCCAATGTGGCATAGTGTTGGACTATGGACCCCATATGTGTCCAGTGTTTAAGTGTTGGGCTATGACTCTGGAGTCCAGGGTTCGATTTCCAGCTTGGCCATGAAACTCATTGATTTCCTTGAGCAAGTGCCATGCTCTCAGCCTCAGGAGAAAGCAATGGCAATCCTCCTCTGAACAAGTGATTTCCCCACTTGACCATAGAAACCCAATGGGTGATCGTAGTGGAGTCACACACTCTCAGCCCCAGATAACCGGATTTCAAGTCGGAAAGACCTGAAAGCACACATACACAAACAACAACTACCTACCTGCCTGAGACTTTGCTCTTATTAGCTCAACAAAGTACATGGCTCTCCTACTTCCTACCTTTTTCCTCATGACAACCCTGTGAGGTAGGCTGGGCCAAGAGGGCAACTGGCCCAAGGCCCAGCCAGTGACTTTCTTGGCTCATGGGGGACTCGAACCCAGATCTCCCAAGACCCTTAACATCGCACCGGCTGCACTGCCAAGGAACCAATTTGTAAGAACTGGGAGTCAGAAAGCCTAGCAAAGCTACTGAAAAACCATCTGGCCATCTGCCCGGAAAACCCAATATAACCAGGGCCTCTCCTGACATTCTTATGAGATACGTTCAGAAAGTCAGTGCCAAGCCTGGGTGAATCACTAGGTTGCGATGCATAAGTCAGCCGCCTTGTGATTTGAAATATGACTTGGAGCAAAGACTGAGTTATGAATGGCCTGGGGAATAATGCTTGAAGTTTTGATCCATAATGCTTGCTGCATTATGATACGCAGGTGGATTTCCAAACTTGTCCCTTTCCAAAAATACATTTTACTCCTTTATATATGTCTGACCAAGCCGGGGGAGAGATATTGATCCAATACAGCCTACATTTCAGGCTTCTATCCAGGAGGAATTTCAAAACGTCCTTCATTCTGAGCATGACTAAGAAGCATGAATTTACATGTATATGAGTGTTTTTAGCTCTCATTTTGCAATGCCCTACATTTTTCTTGCATTGCCTATGTTGTGCAGTACCTTGCCCTCCTTTGCAGTTCGGACATTTGGTCACCTTGTACTGACTGGATGAACAGTGTTGGCATATGACACAATATCATTTATTTGCAGCTTCCTATGTGCTGGAGGTAGTGTATTTTAATAATAATAATAATAATAATAATAATAATAATAATAATAACAACAACAATAATAGCAGTAATAACAACCGCTACCACCATCGCTGTCACTCCATTATCAACAACACTATCACAGTTACAAGAAGGGACACTGCTTGGAACATGCCACATTATCTGGATTTCTGGATTGAATCTGAATCATTGATGCCTCTGAACTCTAGTCCATTGCACCTTGCAAAACTGAAATAATAAGTGGTACCTCGGGATACGAAATACCCAGGTTACGAAATTTTCGGGATACGAAAAAATCCCATAGGGAATCATTGTTCCGGGTTACGAATGTTTTTTCGGGTTACGAAAAAACTTTTGGTGCTTTTTTCGGCTTTTTCGCACAGAATCGCGGCTTTTCCCCATTAGCGCCTATGGCAATTCGGCTTACGAAGGCTTTTCGGGTTACGAAAGCGGCCGCGTTACGAATTAATTTCGTAACCCGAGGCACCACTGTACATTAATATTATTGGTATTGTGTCGGTATTCTGCAAAGTGAGCCAGCGTGGGGTAGTGGTTTGTGTGTTGGACTAGGATTCTGGAGACCAGGGTTCGATTCTCCACTCGGCCATGAAACCCACTGGATGGCCCTTGTCAAGTCACACTCTCTCAGCCTGAGAGGAAGGCAATGACAACCCTCCTCTGAACAAATCTTGCCAAGAAAATTCCATAATAGGTTTGCCTTAGAGAAACAACTTTGTAAGATGTCAGGGGGTGGGGGGCAGTTATAATCAGGCCTGAAAAAGTTATAATCTTATATAGAATCATAGAGTTGGAAGAGACCCCAAGGGCCATCCAGTCCAACCCCATTCTGCCATGCAGGAACTCTCAAACAAAGCACCTCCGACAGATGGCCATCCAGCCTCTGTTTAAAGATTTCCAAGGAGGGAGACTCCTATATATTGATTATACATATACATATACGTGTGTGTGTGTGTGTTAGTTATAATCAGGCCTGAAAAAGCAAATTATCTCAGCATTTTGCAAATCCTCCTGCAATATTTTGGATCTACGCGGCAGTACCATGCATCTGCCACTAGCCGGGGATGCGTCCCTTTCTCCTTCATGATCCCCACCCCATAGAGGAGAGGATTTCAACAGATTTTGCAAGAGGCAGGACTCTGCAGTCCTTGCTGGAGCCATTCCTGCATTCCATCTCTCTGATTCCCACCAAAATTTTGCAAGTTCTTTGGCTTGGGCAACTGTGCCACAGTGTGACAGGCCTAGCATTTTTCCAGGATGGGAGAGCGTTGTGGAATGCCTCCCTGTTTCCACCCAACCTTACTCAGGATGACCCTTTGGTTTCTTGCATTTGCGAAATGAAATCTTAAAACTGTGTAGGGCTCGGGTTAGTGAGACACAGAGGCTCGGCGAAGGCTTGGGATTCCTAAAGTCCCTCGTATTGTTCTGTCTTGAACTATAGTTTAGCTCTTAACCAGCATTATCTTCCTATAGTTTAGCTGTTAAGCAGCAGTACATTCTCTGAAGATGCCAGCCACAGATGCTGGCGAAACATCAGGAATAACCTCTTCTAGAAAATGGCCACATGGCCCAAAAAACCCACAAACAACAATACCTTCCTGAGCTTTAAATAGCCTGTTATCTCTTATCATTGCTCAGTGTTCAGAGATAACAAGGGAGGAACTAGTGGGCCGGATGAGGAATCCCTTTAGAGCACATATAGCCTATCCTTCAGAGATTCCTTAGCATCACAGAATTGGAAGCGACCCCAAAGGCCATCCAATCCAACCCCATTCTGCCATGCAGGAATACACAATCAAAACACTCCCAGCAGATGACCGTCCAACCGCCGTTTAAAAACCTCCAAAGAAGGAGAATCCGCCACTGTCCAAGGCAGTGTATTCCACTGTCGAACATCTCTTACATTCAAGAATTCAAAGATGTAGCCCTGTTAGTCTGTAGAACCAGTATGCAGAGAGATCTTGTCACGCTGTTGAGACTCACTGGAACAAAGAAGTTGGCATCATGAGCTTTCATGGACTAACATCTGCTTCCTCCGACAGCTTTCATAGAGTGAAGTCTACGAAAGCTCATGCTGCCAACATCTTTATTTCGGTTAGCCTCAAAGGTGCTACAAGATCTCTTAAGGCCATGTAGCAAAGGATCTAAAGCAAAGATGCCCAAACTCTGGTCTTATAGGCATTTTGGACTTCAGCTCCCAGAATCCCAGATGATAGGACAAGACGGCTGAGGCTTTTGGTAGCTGAAGTCCAAAACAGCTGGCGGACCAGAGTTTGGGCATCACTGATCTAAAGGATGAGGCAAAGGAAACAATGCCAAAGAACTTGTAAAATTACAAGAGGCATAACTGTTTGCATTCACACGGATGGATGGATGGATGGATGGATGGATGGATGGATGAGGGAGGAGAGGAAGGTCAGTGCTTCCAGAACAGATTATACTCTTGCATTTCACCAAGGGATGTTTTCTATTTTTATGAGAGTTAAGCTACAGGATTTACATTGACCCATGGATAAGTCGCCTCAGATTTTTGGGGCCAATGTTTTAACTAAAATTTCTAGACTTATACATGAGTATATACACTCATCCCTCCATATTTGCAGATTTGGTTATTCACGGATTTAATTACTACGTTCTCTCTAGGAATATCTAGGTCCTCCAGTGCATCTCTGTGGTCAACATTAACACTGACCATAGAACTAACTGCACTGGAGGAGCTACAAATGCCTAGTGGAGTATTCTCTCTAGGAATATCTAGGTCCTCCAGTGCAACTCTATGGTCAAATTTAGCTAAAAGTTGCACTGAAAGACCTAGAGATCCCTAGAGAGAAGACTCTACTAGGCCTTTGTAGCTCCTCCAGCACAGTCCTATGGTCAGTGTCTGTCGGATGTTGGGCACAGAGTTGCGCCGGAGGACCTAGAGATTCCTAGAGAGGTGTCCACTCAGGTCAAAACATGATGTTTTTGTTGTTTGCAGATTTTCCATATTCACAGGGTTCTTGTGCCCCTAACGCTAGCGAATATGGAGGGACAAGTGTACCGTATATGTTCTTCTATCCCAATAGTTAAACTCCCTTTCCTCCTGATGCTTGAACAGGGAGTGTGTGGGAGGGAAAAAAATCTGTTTACAGCCGATGTCCCACAAGACAGAGACCTCATTCATTTCCGTGTCCAATGATGAAAATGATGTTGAGCCTTGCCTCTCACCCCACGGGATTTTGGAAAGGGGTGTGCGTATGTGGAGAGATGGGGGGAAAGGCAGTGGAAAGACTGAGTGGGTTTCGAGAAACGTACAAGACAACCAACATACTGTCTTCAATCCAGGGCTGGATTTAGCAGCAGGTAACCAACCACTGCTAACCAACCCTTGGTCAAGTCACACCAAGTCAATAAATCAGGATGACACCCACCTTCCCATCACTCTCACCATGTACATTATTGTTGTTGTTGTTGTTGTTGTTGTTGTTGTTATTATTATTATTTCTCTGCCTCTTTGATCGAGGCGGGGAACAACAACATTTAACAGAAGTTAAAGACATGGAGGGATAGGAAAGAAGGGAGTCTTACTAAGGGGGGAAATACTATTGAGTTTGGCCCCACAAATTCAGTCTTCAGGTTTCTAGCATTGAAACAGCTTAATACGTCTGCTGAGCATTTAGAACTACAGTGCCCAGAATCCCCCAGCCAGCAAGGCTACTGGATGGTGATTCTGTGAGTTGTGATCCAAAAAAAGAAGTTCAAGGTTTGGTTTGCAAGTTGCCCACCTGGCAAGCAAAATGCACTCTGCATATGCTCAGAAGGTTCCTTATCTACACCCGCCAATTAAAGCTGTGGTTTTTTTGAATGCACCGTGGAGTTGATCTGCTATCCCCAAAGAACCAAGTCTTTGCTAAAGGTTGTTACCTACTTTCTGATTGTATGGTATCTGTGCTGTGAGCATCCAGAGGCAAAGGGGCAGGCAAAGGAACCAAAGGAAAGAGACCCAGTGTGGTGTAGTGGTTTGAGTGTGTTGGACTATAGAACAGGGTTCGAATCCCCGCTAGACTTGGGAAACCCACTGGGTGACCTTAGGCAAGTCACACTCTCTCTGCCTCCGAGGATGGCAATGGCAAACCCTCTCTGAAGAAACATGCCCCAAAACCCCTGTGATATGTTCGCTGTAAGGTCCCCATAAATCAGAACTACCACTGCGGAGAACAGCGTTTGAATCCCTGCTAGACTCTGGAAACCCACTTGGGCATGTCACAGTCTCTCAGCCTCTGAGGATGCCAATGGCAAACCATCTCTAACAACTGATTCCAAGAAAACCCCATGACTTGAAAGTCGGACGTGACTTGAAAGCAAACAACGTACACAGAAATGAACCAAAGGAAGAAGAACACAGAAAATCAAAGAGTTCCAGATATTGATAATGACCAGTACCTGGCTCTCTGCAAAAATGCTAGAAATTTGAGAATTGAAGGACAATTTCAAAGGGGGGCAGCATTCTTATTTTGGCAGGCAATACATCATTTGGTCCCCCCAGTAGCAACACCCCTGCATCGTGCCACCTGTGCCACCCTTGGCACCCTTGTTCTCATCCCTCTTAGATCATAGATTATAGAATAGAATCGTAGGGTTGAAAGAGACCACAAGGGCCATCCAGTCCAACCCCCTGCCATGCAGGAACTCTCAATATAGAATCATAGATCATAGAATCATAGAAGCATCAAATGTACTTACTGGAACGATGCAAGGAGCGTGTGGGCCAACCAGACCAGAAGGGTGGGAGCCTTGCAGGAGAACCTGGCCTTGTATTACGGTCTGGATCCTCCCCCAGACCCTCCCCACCTTGGAGCACCAATGAAGGGAGGTTGGCAACTGAACAGAAAAGACAGGAGTCCCTTTGTCTTGCCCGAAACTGGCTGGCAGGGCCAGCTGTGGGCACCACAAAGGATGCTGTTATGCCCCGGTCTCCAAAGGCATCTGGCGCACACACCCCTTCCTCTCAATTCAGGCTTCATAAAACAAGGTTGGGACCAAAAGAAAAATGCTGGCTAGGAGAACGAGAACCCAGTGTTCGGCTGCCTTGGTTGAACGGAGAATGCAAGAAGTCAGAATGGCATAAAAAGGGAAAACATTGTGTTCATGGCCACTCCTGTTCCTATATATATGATGCTAGCATTGCCCTGCAACCATGTTGTGTGACTTGTGTCTGTGTAGTACCATTTCTTGTTATGTGCCTTCAGCTTGTTTCTGAGGACAGACTAGGGGAATTTCAGCACAGAAAAAGTAAAGAGATAGTGCAGGAATACCTGGTTAACCTAAATGAATGTAAGTCTCCAGGACCAGATGAACTACATCCAAGAGTATTAAAAGAACTGGCAAATGTAATATCGGAGCCATTGGCAGTAATCTTTGAGAACTCCTGGAGAACAGGAGAAGTCCCAGCAGACTGCAGCTTGCATCCATTGTTCTGTGTCCTATTCTCTGGAGCAGCAGAAAAGAAGCTTGCTTCCTTCTCAATATGACATCCCTTCAAATACTTAAACAGGGCTATCATATCACCTCTTAACCTTCTCTTATCCAGGCTAAACATCCCCTGCTCTCTAAGGCGTTCCTCATAGGGCATGATTTCCAGATCCTTCACCATTTTGGTCACCCTCCTTTGGACATGCTCCCAGTCTGCCAATGGCCAGCGCAGGAACCTGGCTCTCTCATTCGATTTAGGCCCATGATCATTTCTTCTAGGTTGGGTTGCCTGTTTTTCCAAACCATCCAAATGCTAAAAAGCGACTGGGTTTTTACAAAATGCCTCCCCCTTCCATCTCATTGTTCCCTCCACAACCCACAACAAGAGCACGAGGCAGTGGCACAAGGAACAGCACACGCCGGTGCTTTCACCATGTGATATTCCTCCTCCATCATCCGGCGCAGCCTCCCTCTCCATTCATTACCAGCATTCAGAAGTTCAAGTTGCACTGTCAAAAAGACCCAAAACCTTCTATACTAAGGGAAGATGGACACAAATGGTTCCTAAACGTTTTAGTTTTCCGGGTAATTTTGGAATTCAGTTCCCAGAAGCCCCAGCCAGGTTTGCCCAATGATCAGGAATTCTGGAAGCAGAAGTCCAAAAGACCTGGACGACCAACATTTGGGAACCACTGATCTGCAGTATTAGAAGTAATGAGTTTAAGACCTCTTTAAGTTCTGTCGCTCCATCCTATGGAATCCTGGGATTTGTTGGTCTTGAGCTGCCTCTGCCTCACCAGACTACAAGTCCCAGGATTCTGTAGGATGGAGCCTTGGCAGTTAAAGTGGGGTCAAACTGCATTATTTCTACAGTGTAAATGCATTCTCAGTTACACTCATAATGTACCTTAGAGGCAATGGCAATAGCAAGTACATTTCTATACCGCTTACCAAAGTACTAAAGGGTTTACAAAATGTAAGCTAATGGCCCCCAACAAACTGGATACTCATTTTAGCAACTGAGGAGTTTATCACACGGAGAAGATCGTGAGTTTATCCCATGCATATCCCGGAAAAATGGCGTAATTACGCAAAATGATTTCACACGACGTCGCACAAAACCCGCCATTAAAGTGGTCACAAAGAAGCATTAACGCGCATCTTTTTACTTTCAACATTTCAGTGACAATGAATTTCCAGTATCACTTGCGCAATTGCGGGCGATAATCGTTCGCGCAATGACTCGCCATTTCCACTTTACTTGTGGGATGCTTTAAATGCCCTTTAATCACTCTTTAATGCCGAAATTAGCCCCAGTGTGATAAACTCCTCCCTAGTTGCAGCTACAATAAGTACGGTTAGATCCATGAGAAGATGACAATAACGTAAGGAGAGCTGCATTGGAGCCAACCAGTATTTGAAGGGATGTCATGTTGAGGAGGGAGCAAGCTTGTTTTCTGCTGCTCCAGGGACTAGGACCCAGAGCAATGGATGCAAGCTCCAGGAAAAGAGATTCCAGCTCAACATTAGGAGGAACTTCCTGACAGTAAGGACTGTTAAACAGTGGAGCAAACTCCCTGAGAGTGTAGTGGAGTCTCCTTTCTTAGAGGTCTTCAAGCAGAGGCTGGATGGCCATCTGTCAATGGGGATGCTTTGATTGTGATTTCCTGCATGGCAGAATGGGGTTGGACTGGATGACCCTTCTGATCACTTCCAACTCTACGATTCTATGAACCAAAATCTAGAACGTATCAAAGTTCCTTTATTGGAGCACAACTCCCACAATCTCATGGCCATGCCAGTTGGGGGATTCTGGGAGTTGTAATCCCAAAATGAACTTTTACAAGCTCCTGAAGTAGTCCAGCATCATTTTGTTTTCCATGTGTGTGAACCAGATGCCTTCAAGAAGTCTACATATCCCAATTCTTTCCTGTTCTTGCTCCCAACAGTTGATACCGATGGGTACATTACCTTCCTAAGAGCTATTCGGCACGGAGGGTAGTCATATTTCTGTTAGCAGATCAGCCATTTCCCATTTGAATGGGCTAAGAAGTCTCCGTTCTGTGCTTTCCAGGCTTGCTAAATTATTAATTTGTCAATTAGTCCTGGAACGTCATCCCTTGTCACCCCTGTTTGACTTGGTTCTCTGGATGCCCTTCGTGAAAAGGATGGGAGGAAAAACCAGCCATGAAGAAGTGGCTGCAGGTACGACTCTTTCCATCGTGAAGATTAGTGCGAAAAAAATCACTTGTCCCTTTGCGTCCCGTGTGATAAACTAAGTGTTTAATGGTACTGTAAGCAGTTTGGAGTCCGAATTTGGGGAGGGGGAAGCAGGGTACAAATAAATACAAGAAAAACAGGAAAAAGGGGAAACCACATCACCAAATTAGGGGGAATAGCTAATACCCCAGAGGACAGGATCAAAATTCAAAATGACCTTAATAGATTAGAAAGCTGGGCCAAAGCTAACAAAATGAACTTCAACGTGGAGAAATGTAAGGGACTGCATTAAGGGCAGAAAAATGAAATGCACAGATATAGGATGGGGGACACCTGGCTTAAAGAGACTACATGTGAAAGGGATCTGGGAGTCCAAGTAGACCACAAACTGAACCTGAGTCAACAGTGCGACGCAGCAGCTACAAAGGCCAATGCAATTTTAGGCTGCATCAATAGAAGTATAGTGTCCAGATCAAGGGAAATAATAGTGCCACTCATTCTGCTCTGGTCAGGCCTCACCTGGAATATTGGGTCCAGTTCTCGCAACCACAATTAATAAAGGATGTTTGGAGCGTGTCCAAAGGAGGGTGACCAAAATGGTGAAGGGTCTGGAAACCATGCCCTATGAGGAAAGGCTTAGGGAGCTGGGGATGTTTAGCCTGGAGAAGAGAAGGTTAAGAGGTGATATGATAGCCCTGTTTAAACACTTGAAGGGATGTCATATTGATGAGGGAGGAAGCTTGTTTTCTGCTGCTCCAGAGAACAGGACCTGGAGCAGTGGATGAAAGCTACAGGAAGAGATTCCACCTCAACATTAAGAGGAACCTCCTGACAGTAAGGGCTGCTCAACAGAGGAACACTCTTCCTTGGAGTGTAGTGGAGTCTCCTTCTTTGGAGGTCTTTAAACAGAGGCTGGATGGCCATCAATTGGGGATGCTTTGACTGGGACTTCCTGCATGGCAGAATAGGGTTGGACTGGATGGCCCTTGGGGTCTCTTCCAACTCTACAATTCTATGATTCTATGACATGTGGATTGATTAAATGGAGGAAGAAGCCACAACAAGACCTGAGCAGGGCTGCTAATAACAGGATTTCTGGGAGGTCTCTCTTATTCCTAGAGTCCCCATAAATCAAAGCCGGCTTGATGGTTTAACAGCCGCCGCCACTGTACCTTGTCCTTGCTTTGGAACTGGTTTCAAACCGGTTTCCATTTGCATGCCATGAGAACAGAGAAACCCGAACAAAGGCACGTGGGCAAGAATAACTGATCAAAGGAAGACACACATAAACTCACTGTAAAACTTTTCAACACCTAATTTGTTTCGAATCCTTGTAAAATATCCTTCCGTCAATCAGGTGGCTGGGAATATTTTGCTATCTGCAGATGATAGCTTGGTGGATTTGCCAAAGATATCCCCAATGATATAACTAGCCCTTGAGTTCCAGACTGATCTGTGAAGTTGATCTAGGTCCCTAATAATAATAGTAGTAGTAGTAGTAGTAGTAGCTGGGACATGTTTTGAAGTCATTATCTCCATCGCTGATGGGTCAGAATAAGAAAATAGTAAAGTCTTCATTAAAGAACCAACATGGTGAAGTGGTTTGAGCGTTGGATTACAATGTTCGAGAACTGGGTTCGAATCCTTACTTGCCGACGGAAGCCCACTGAATGGCACTTGGTTTATTTATTAGAAGATACTGTACTTTAAAAAGCGTAACGGAAGCCATTGCAAAGGTCCTTTTCTCTGCTGCTGTGACTCATAACATTATGACTCAGACACATAGGTAACATTTGGGGTTTGTTTCCTTGGGCAAGTTGCATTCTCCCAGTCTCCTGAAATTCCCTTTAAAGAGCCACAGCATTTAAAGTGGTGTCAAACTGGATCATTTCTGCAGTGCGGATGCAGCCTGTGCTAGTTATCGACAGTGTTATTGCAGTCTTTTTATGTCAAGGAAAGCGGTGGTGGGGATATACACAATCGACTGATCGATTGATCCAAATACGATTTGGATTGTATCCCAAATAAAGATACAATCGATCTTTATTGTACAGTCACAGACCATTAAAACACAATAAATCCTTCATGATTAAAAAGCTAAGCAGTCTAAAAGAGACAGAGTAATGCTAAGAATTGAGTTTTAAAATGAATTTTTAAAAACCCAACCAAACAGAACATTTAGTACATTTGGTATCATTTGGCCCAACTGAAAAGAAACAAACCCCAAATATTACAGAGTTTTAGCAATAGAGAAAAGGAACTTTGCAATGGCTTCCATTACGCTTTTTAAAGCATCTTCTAATAAATAAGCCAAGCACCATTCAGAGGGTTTTCTAGGGGAATTTACTTATGAGGAGCATATGTGAGATTTTTGTAGACCTATCCAGGCAGTTTTTAGTCACAGATTTTAAACATGAATTTTATATTTCATTATTGTCCTACGGATTGTAATATAAATATTGCATAGAGATGCAGCTTAATATGTGTACTTTGTGTCATGACTGTGTTTTAACTACACTCATCACTCCATATTTGCAGATTTGCTTATTCACGGATTTGATTAATATGTTCTCTCTAAGAATATCTAGGTCCTCCAGTGCAACTCTATGGTCAACTTTAATTAAACGTTGCCCTAAAGGGCCTAGAGATTCCTAGAGAGAATGCTCTAATAGGCATTTGTAGCTCCTCCAGTGCAACTCTGTGGTTAATGTCTGTTGGACGTTGACCATAGAGTTGCGCTGGAGGACCTAGAGATTCCTAGAGAGGTGTTCTCTTAAGTAAAAACATGGTGTTTTTGTTATTTGCGGTTTTTCCATATTCACGGGGGTCTTGTGCCCCTAACCCTAGCGAATATAGAGGGACAAGTGTATCTTGTAACCCACCTCGAGCCACAAAGAGAGGCAGGTAAAAAATAAAATTATTATTATTATTATTATTATTATTATTTGTATGTACTTGGATAACTTGTCTGGCTTCGGATCATGGTTCTCCAGAGGTTTCAGACTTCTAAATCCCGGAAACCTCATTTAATACAATCAAGATTTAGGAACGATGGGAATTATAGTCCTATGGGAGACAGTGACCTGACCTGGTTGTTTCATTCCAGATGTGCATGTTGTTTAGTATCGAGTAAAACATTTATTGAATTGTGTTCAGCTGGTCTTGTTTTTTGTGGTATAGGAACCTATCGGAGAGCCAGTGTGGCATAAAGCTTTAAGCTTTGGAGACCAGAGTTCAAATCCCTGCTCATAATGGAAACCCACTGGATGACCGTAGGCAAGGCACACTCTCTCAGCCTCAGAGGAAAGGAAAGTCAAACCTCCTCTGAACAAATTTTGCCAAGATACTCAATACTAAACAATATGCTCATCTGGAATGAAGGTTCTTCTTAGGTCAGTGTTAAGTCAGAAATGACTTGAAGGCACACACTGACGACAACAACACACATCATCCAAAATACCCAAAGATTCTCTACTTTTTGTGGACGTGCAACAGAGCTTCTGGAGGGTTTCCATTGCAGCAGAGCTCTGGTGCCACAACCAACTGCGATTCCAATAATAATAATAATAATAATAATAATAATAATAATATCCCATTCTTCAGCCCTAAAGGCTATCAGATGCCAGGACTTTGAGCCATGGCAGCTCATGGCATGTTCAAGTGGTGTCAAACCGCATTATTTCTGCAGTGCGGATGCCCCTGAAGTAAAGTGACATGCACATAGAGGAGCAACCCGCTGGTCATCCATTGACCATGAAAGCTTTAAAGGGGCAGAAAAGTGATCTTGACAACATCTGTTCCTGGTGCATCCCAAGGCTGTCTCATCCCTGCCAAGTTAGCATTGGCAAAGGGCCATGCATTTATTGCCCGTGCCAAGAGCCAGCAGGCCCTTCTTGTCAGCATTCTTTCTGCGGAGTCACCACCACTGAAGATTGCAAACTCATTGCAAAAACATACACAACACACAAACACACACACCAGCCTCAGTCCTTGATGCCATGGAAGGAATGCCAAGATCTGTAAAACTAATGGGTCAGACATCTGAACAGTACACAGAGAGAGAGAGAGCGAGCAAGCGAGAGAGAAGACACTTGCCTCATTCATTCTCCTGGGAATCATGGAAAATCCTTGGGGATGATTTAACATGGCTCCTCTTTTTGCTTTGGCCAGTGGCGCAAGGAAGCATGCTTGTGGGTGGATGGGTGCCATTATATTCAGTGATGTATGGGAATTACAATTTATGAGTAACATTAGTACCAAAAATATTACTAAGGTTTCAGTATGGTGCTGTATGGAAGGAGGTCAAGGGATGGGTCACACCATGAGTTAGTGCCCTGGGTGACACCAACCCTAGCGATGTCAGTGTTTGGGAGAAAGCTGTTGTTATGGCATTTATCACATGAAGGAGATTGGGAGTTTATTCCATGACTATCCCGGGAAAACCGAGTAATTATGCGTAACGATTTTGCGCAACATCACACAAAACCCGCCGTTAAAGTAAGTCACATAGAAGCATTAACGGGCATCTTTTTGCTTTCAGGATTTCAGCGACAATGCAGTTCCAATATCACTTTATTTGCGCAATTGTGTGTGGTAATCATTTGTGCAATTACTCGCCAGTTCTGCTTCATTTGCAGGATGCTTGAAATGCGCTTTAATCTCTCTTTAATGCAGAAATCGGATGATGGATGGATGGATGGATGGATGGATGGATGGATAGATAGATAGACAGATAGACAGACAGACAGATAGGCAGGACTGGATAACAATATATATGTTGCGTCTCCCTTATCCAAAATGCTTGTGTTTTGGAGTTTGGAATGTCTGCATTTACATATACATCCATAATGAGCTTTCTTAGAGATGGGACCCAAGTCTAAACACAAAATTCATGCATGTTTCATATACACCTGATACACATTGCCTGAAGGCAATTTTATACCATATTTCAAATACTTTTGTGCATGAAGCAAAGTGTGCGTCCGTTGAACCATCAGAACGCAAAGGTGTCACTGTCTCAACCGCCCATGAAAACAGTTTTGGGTTTCGGAGTGGTTCGGATTTCAGAACCCCGGATAAGAGAGACTGAAGAAATATACCAAGCCTCCATTTGAACCCATCCTCATTGCCGAATTCAGTTGTATTCAATCCAATTGTATTCAGCTCAACTGCTCGAGGGAGGAATCAGGGATCATTTTTCTTTCTAAAGCACAATGCACACAGTTGGGACTATATTATTATTATTATTATTATTATTATTATTATTATTATTAATAGGAGTGTGGTGGAGTTTCCTGTGTCGGAGGTCTTTAAACAGAGGGTGGATGGCCATCTGTTGGGGATGCTTTGATTTTGAGTTCCTGTATGTCAAAATGGGGTTAGACTGGTGGCCCTTGGGGTCTCTTCCAACCCTATGACTCTAATAATAATAATAATAATAATAAACACCATGATATTATAGGTTGCAAAAGTGGGTGCCATTAGGATCACGCCACACATTCCTAAAGCAATACTGGGATGCGGCCAGAGCTACGTAGATAGTCTCTGACGTTCCTTGAGGTTTTGCGACCTCAAAGTCGGGGAGCGGTTTCGGCACCCTTCTCCTGCCAGCAAAATGTGAGGCCTTTTCTCCTTAGGGTTTGTGGGTGAAACTCCTCGGGGTTCACGCAGGTGCATCGAATGGTTGGCATGCCTTTGTCGGAGAGGTCATATCATTCTTTTCCAGATAGCTCACCGACTCCCCTTTGGTTTGGCTTTGGGAATTGGGGGGGACACCCTGCCCCATTCCAATGGTCGGGTGTAACTCATTGGTTCAGCAAGTGATTCACACAAAAGCTCACGTTTCAGGTCCGTCTGGTGGTTGGCCTTTTGTTTCATCAGCCAACAACAGTGGTTCCTTCAGGCTGGCGGTATTGATAGGAGGATCCCGTCTCTCCCAGTTTGCCGGAAGCATTATTATTATCCGCCCTTGGCGATGGCATGGAGCTCAACTGGCCGGACGCATTGGGAGTCGAAGAAGGAATTAGCATACGAATAAAGGAGCTTGGTATTTCTGTGTGGGCACATAAACAAGCTTGGCCTGTGTGGTCAGGCGCATTCCCAAAGTCCCAGGTCATCCGAACATGTCAGGGCTCTGGGATAAAGGCGGCTGCTTGCAACACACCTTCCCACTGTTATTACTAGCCACTACAGAAGGCACAAGCGCATTTCAATACATCAGGATGGGTTGTGTTGTTGCCTGCAGGCGGTTGCTGATCGCCATATAGGACCATGGCCGAAAAAGAAAACAACAACAAGGCACGCAAAAGAGTTTATCACACAGGGGAAATCCCGTGCAAAACTGGGAGTTTAAACTGGGAAAAACCTGCAAAAGCGGGTTGATTTTCACATGACGTTTTTGTTAAGCTAATGTTAACCCGAATGGAAAGCAGAGGAAAAGTAGACAATCCCAAAAGTAAAAAGGAGCAACTCATGGCGCAGTATGTACTGCCCTGAAAAGATTGCCTGGAGACGTCTGTTTTAACTTCAGAGGTACACCACAGCAGGCAAACTGTGCGGTGTCCATCTGGAGTAAAAAGAACCAGGTAAAACCCAGGGTTTTTTTAAGGCACCGGGTGCACATCACCAGTGCGCCATGGGCACGCCGGTGATGTAAGTGACGCACAGCAATGTCTATATGCTGCACATCACTTATGTCAAGATGGCGGCCCCCATATGGACAGGAGGCCGCCATTAGGCTGCCGCTGCACCGTGCTAGGGTTCCAAAGTGTGTGGTTGCTGTGCGCTCAGCACCGGGTATGCCGCTTTTGGCCTGTCTGTCTCGGGCCTTTTATAGAATCATAGAATCATAGAGTTGGAAGAGACCGCAAGGGCCACCCAGTCCAACCCCATTCTGCCATGCAGGAACTCTCAATCAAATCATTCCTGACAGATGGCCATCCAGCCTCTGCTTAAAGACCTCCAAAGAAGGCGATTCCACCACTTTCTTTACTTTTTGTTTGGGTTGACCTTAGTTTGAATACAGCGTCGGGTGAAAAACGGCCCACTTTTGTGGGTTTTTGCTAGCTTTTCAATCCCGTTTTTGCATGGGATTTCACCCCCGTGATCAACTCCAAAGAGGTGAGAAAGTCATCCCAATGACAGTTGACATGTTGTTGTTGTTTTCTTTCGCCAAATCTAAAAGCGACATGGATTTCTCCTCTTGGAAGCAAGCGACTAACCAAGACAAAGCTGCCTCTGAACATGGGCAGAGCGGCTGTTGGAAAAGTTACTTTTCTGGTGTACCGCTTCCCAGATCCATTGTTGCTTCGCAATTGCAAATGCAATGTACGGTGCTGAAATAATGCAGCTTGACAACATTTTGAAGTGCTGTGGCTCCATCGTGGGGTTTGTAGTTTTGCAATCCTTCTCTGCCAAAGAGTGCTGGGACTTCACAAAACTACAAATCCCAGGATTCTATGATATGGAGCATGGCAGTCAAACTGCATTATTTCTCCAGTGCACCCCTATTTATGACAAAGAGGATAAAATAATAAGCAGAATTAATTCCATTTTTGGAGTAAATGACTCCCATAACTCCCCATGGTTCATGATGGATGGGGGATTCTGGGAGTAATACTGTAGTCTGTAAAAGAAACATTCCCAGGTTTTGCTGCACCTCTCCCACAGTTTGGGGCTCTAGGCAGCTTCCCAGTTTCGATACTTAAAGCAAATCAAGGTAAAAATTAGAAGCACATACAAGTCAAAAAGCAATTAAGCCATCTTTATAGACGTTGTTCAATAAAGACCCAAGACCGAAGGCATCTTAAAACGAATGCAGTACAGATAAAAAGTGAGATTAAGGAAGCTGAGATTAAGGAAGAGGGGTTCTAAGGCTATGGACATGTCTTTTTAAGTGAAACAACTACGCTTTAATTGACTTAATGGGAAGGTTAAATCAACTAAATCGAAGAGGGAGGGAGTTAAGGGCATATTTTTAAAACAGCTTGTTCGGGTGTGTTCGGGTAAAAGTGAATTAAAAGCAAGAACATGCTGTTTATCTGTCTTAAGAAAAAGTAAAGGAAAAAGAGTTTGTAATTAAACCGTGGTTATAGGGCTGGCCTTGTGTCTGAAGAGGCCCAGAACCTGAAATTATCACGTTGGAAAAAATATGTGATTCGTGCAAGTAACACCTTCTTTGATTCCTCTATGGGAGGCAGTGTGGTGTAGTGGTTTGAGCATTGGACTCAGTTCTGGAGATCAAGGTTCGATTCCCTGCTGGGCCACGAAAACCCATCGGGCAACCTGTGATAGGGTGGCTTTAGGGCAATGATGGTGAACCTTTTAGAGGCCGAGTGTCCAAACTGCAACCCAAAACCCACTTATTTACTGCAAAGTGCCATGTCCCTCTGGCTTTCTAGTAACAAACTCTGGCAGTCTCTGTGCTGGGGCAATGGCACATGTGCCCACAGAGAGGGCTCTGAGTGCCACCTCTGGCACGCGTGCCATAGGTTCGCCATCTCTGCTTTAGGGTCTCCATAAGTCATAAGAGAGGCAAACGACAACAAGTCCTATGTGATACTTTTAACACGGTATTGGAAATGTGTCTATGGAGTTTATCACACGATGGAGATCGGAAGTTTATCCTGTGAATATCCCGGGGAAATCGCAAAATTATGCGTAACTGTGGGGCTCTCCAGACCGCCCCAAAAGGGCAAGCTGGAGGCGCCCAGTTTTGCTGCACCACCCAAACTGCACGGCATCCCTCTCGACCAAAAAGACCCTGGAAAACCACGTTCTTCTTGGCACACGCGGGTGATGTCATCAGTGCACCATTGGCGCACTGTGACACATCCATGACGCAAGCGAGGCACCCAAAGGTGCAGACACGCACCGCATGTAGGCAGGGCCATGCAGTCATGGTACTGCTGGCATGAACTAGGGTTCCGGAGCATGTGGTTGCTCCGCACTCCAGAACCCTAGCATTGGCGCCGGCACGTCGCTTCTCGCCCGTCTGTCTCTGGCAAGTGTGGCAGGTTCAGATGTTACCAAAAAAACTCTCCAGGGTTTGCCCATGTTTAAGACTCAGGACTTGTTCGAGTCAAAAGATGACATTTCTCTGTGGGATCTTCTCATACAGCTCAGAAAGCATCTTTCTGGTAATTCTCGTCTAACTACCTCTCCTGCATTCCAGCACTATCTCTCCGTGGGTCTAAGAAGCAAAACAGAGTTTATTACTATTGTCGTTGGCAAAGAACTTCCCAGCTCTCAGAGCATTGCTTTTTGCTGAGTCAGACAGTTGTTCCATCTTGTCTGAGATTTTCAACATCATCCGTCATCCATGCAAAGGCTTCCAGATGCATTGGACTTCAGTTCCTATCATCCCCAGCCAGCATGGCAAAGGACTTGGAACTTCAGGAATCCAAAACATCTGGAGAACATCGAGCTGGTTTGGGTAGTGGTCTTAGCCCAGCGGTTCCCCAACTTTGTTATGTACTTCAGCTCCCAGACTCTGTGACTCTTGGACTTCAGAGTCCAGATGTTGTGGACTTCAGCTCCCAGACTCTGTGACTCTTGGACTTGAGAGTCCAGATATTGTGGACTTCAGCTCCCAGAACCGGGACTCTTGGACTTCAGAGTCCAGATGTTGTGGATGTCAGCTCCCAGAATTGGGACTCTTGGACTTCAAAGTCCAGATGTTCTGGACTTCAGCTCCCAGAAATGGGACTCTTGGACTTCAAAGTCCAGATGTTGTGGACTTTAGCTCCCAGACTCTGTGACTCTTGGACTTCAGAGTCCAGATGTTGCAGACTTCAGCTCCCAGAATCGGGACTCTTGGACTTCAGAGTCCAGATGTTGTGAACTTCAGCTCCCAGAATCCAGACTCTTGGACTTCAGAGTCCAGATGTTGTGGACTCCAGCTCCCAGACACTGTGACTCTTGGACTTTGGAGTCCAGGTGTTGTGGACTTCAGTTCCTAGACTCTGGACTCTTGTACTTCAGAGTCCAGATGTTGTGGATTCCAGCTCCCAGACACTGTGACTCTTGGACTTCAGAGTCCAAATGTTGTGGACTCCAGCTCCCAGACACTGTGACTCTTGGACTTCAGAGTCCAAATGTTGTGGACTTCAGCTCCCATAATCTGGACTCTTGGACTTCAGAGTCCAGATGTTGTGGACTCCAGCTCCCAGACACTGTGACTATTGGACTTCAGAATCCAGATGTTGTGGACTTCAGCTCCCAGAATCCGGACGCTTGGCCAAGTTGAGTGAGACTTCTGGGAGTTGAAGTCCAAAATGCCTGGAGGACCAAAGTTTGGGAACCACTGTCTTAGACAACTGGCCACAACACTAAAGAGAAAACTTTTATTTTATGGTCATAAGTTCCCTATATTTGGGGGTATCTCTTCTCTTGAATATGGAGGTTCCACCATGATTCAGCTACTACAGGCGCATAGAATGGGCCTCAGAACTAGAGTTATATATAAAAGACCCCTTGAAATTCTCTGTTCTATCAGTGGATAGAGAAAAGGGAGAGGAAGTTAGGTGAATTTTTTAAAAATCTGGAAATCTTTAGTTCTCATCAATAACGTAAATATAGTTTGGGTCTCCCTTATCTGAAATTCTTCGGACCAGAAGTGTTTTGTATTTCAGTCTCCCCCCCCCCCCCAGATTTTTGCAAATACATGATGAGATACCTTGGTGAGGGGACCGAAGTCTGTACATGAAATTCATTTATGTTTCGTATACAGCCAGCTTGGTGTAGTGGTTTGAGCGTTGGACTATAGAGACTATATTCAGCCACGGAAACCCACTGTATGACCTTGGGTCAGTCACACACTCTCAGCCCCAGAAAACCTTGTGATAGGTTTGCCTTAGGTTCACCGTAAATTGGTGAAAGCATACAACAACAAATGCACCTTCTGCACATAATTTTATACATAATATTTTAAAGAATTTTGTGCATGAAACCAAGCTTATTTTACTTACAGTGGGCCCTCCACATTTGCTGGGGTTAGGCACGCAAGGGCCCCGTGAAAGTGGAAAATCCGCAAATAAAAAAACCACTATTTTAAGAGGTCTTCCAGGGCAAATCTATGGTCAACCTCGTATTTCGGATTTCAGAATCCCCAATAAGGGCGGCTCAACTTGGACTCCATCTTGCGCATGCATGCTGTTATGTTGGCTACAAAACCACGGAGGGCACATGACACTAGAGCATCGCTCAGTGTTCAGAGCTGAAGCAATTTTGTTTAAACACTGCTCCATTTTTTTTAAGCCTCAATGCAAAACCAGTTATATCACCATTATCTTTACTAAGCCTGCAAAGACTGGGGGTTGCAGAGTTGGATGGAGGAATGCCCAGCCGTATCTTTTTTTCTGCTCTTCTTCCTATCCTCTTTTTATCTTTAATGTCCTAAAGTGCCCATCTGGAGCTGAAGCTTCCCCTTGGCTTTTATTCTCTAAACTCATAATCTCTTTCCAACCCAACAAAGACAATGACAATCGGTTTCAATCCAATTGAAAGCACCCGCTTCAAGTACGGGTGAAAACGGGGAGCAGAGCTCCAGTACAATCCAGTCTGACCAGTGCAGCCATCATTCTCTTCCATAAAACCAGGACAAAAGTATGCAAGGATTGGGGTGGTTTATCTACATCCGCACCTATAAAAAGCCTCACACACCATATTTTGATATTTAACATTGCATACAGTCAGCCCCCCACATCGATTGATCGATTCAACCAGCCATGGCTTCAAAATATTCCAAAAAGCTAATGTTGATTTAACTATTTTATATAAGGGACACCATTTGACTATGCAAGTCTATGGCCCGATACAGACGGGCACTTTGTGGTGTGGCAGCTGCGAAACTAGGGTTAGGGACCATGCACCAACCGCATGGTCCCTAACCCTAGTACGGAGTGGCGGCGTACTAATGGCGGTGTCCTGTGTACACAGGTGCCACCATTGTGACGTAATCACAGCGCTGCACATCGCTCACATTGCGAGTGCACAAGTGGCACACTTGCAACCTCACTCCAACGCCGTAAAAAGAACCTGAAACTACCAGGTTCTTTTTACTCTGGAGAGAAGCCACGCTGTTTAGCGGCTGTGGCTTCCCTCCAGAAGGAAATAGGCCACCGGCAGGCGACCGTTTTTCGGCGGTATGTACCAGGCCAATGTAATGGGACCTGAGCATCCACGGATTTTGGTATCCAAGGGGGGTCCTGGCACCAAACCCCAGTGGATACACCAAGGTCCCGCTGTATTTCAAGTTGTTGCTTATTTATATATTGCCATCAATTTACATTCTGGGATTTGTAGTTTGTTACTGGCAGAGACATTGTTCAAACCCTTCAATCTGGGATTTTCCTGGTTTTCCGGGACAAATGGTAAACCTAAGTCAGACCCATTAGTGTTGTTTCGCTGGTGCAGGAATGCAGAAAGATCAAAGGAAACACCATTTTCATACCTTCCTACAGACTAAGGCCTGGTACAGACTGGCAGGGAGTGGCGTATCCATGCCGATTCTAGGTTTTCGGAGCGTGCACCAACCGCACACTCCGGAACCCTAGTCTGTCATCATGGCGGCCTCCTATCCACATGGCAGCTGTCATGATGACATCGCCACCACAGGAAGTGACGTCATGGTGGCACCCTTTCCCCTTTACAGCGCAGCAAAAAAGAAGCTGCTTAGAGAGACTTCATTTTGGCAGTGTATCGGTGCTGCACGGTGCAGCTGCTGAGGCACCGACAAGAAGGAAAGGCAGGTGGCACAGAGCCTCCCGTCTATACCACACCTGAGTCTCCCTTATCTAAGGGGCTCGACAGACGGGCAGCTCCATGCCGCCCATCTTTGCCCCGCATCATTGCCACAGCTACCAAACGGCATGACAACAATGCGCTGCCAAAGTGAAGGTGCCTAGAGCAGCTTCTTTTTTGTGGTGCCATAAACAGGAGAGGGTGCTGACATGATGCCACTTCCTGCGAGCGACGTCTGCTTGCTGCGTAGCATGTGCGTCATCATGGTGGTTCCCATGTGAACGGGGCCAAGCCATGATGGTGCCAGCGCCATGTGCTAGTGTGCGGAGACTCAGCACTCCCGAGCCCTAATTTTGGCCCCAGGGCACCACAAAGCACCCGTCTGTACCGGGCCTAAATTTCCAAAATCCAAAATATTCCAAACTTTGTTCATGTGTGGCTGAGATAGTGACACCTTTGCTTTCTGATGATTCGATCTACACAAACTTGGTTTCATTCACTAAATGATTTTAAAATATCATATAACATTATCTTCAGGCAACGTGTATATGAACCTTAAATGAATTCTGAGCCATGAGAAAACAACAACAGAAAACATGACAGGAATGCATTACTGAATGTTCACTCCTGGAAATACATTTGTTTAAATGAACTTAGAGCTAGATATTTTTTTTTATTAAACCCTCGATGCAAAACCAGTTATACCTCCATTATCTTTACCGAACCATTCTCTTAATTCCCTAAAGCAATCATTTGAAGGCATAGATTTCCCCCCTGCTTTTATGGCCTAAGCTCGTAATCCCTTTCCTAAAAAATTGCGCACAATCGGCTTCAATCCGATTTAAAGCATCCTTTTCAATTTGTTCGAAAACGGCAAGTACAGCTCCTACTTGATCCTAAGTCTGACCCCATCATTTGGCAGAGGGTTCTCCGGTGTGCAGCGTGGTGGAAACGGTGGCTTCGCTCACGAAGGACTAATACGCAAAGGTAACACTTTTCTTGCATTTTCATATTGCTGTCAGTTTCGTTCCACTCAATCTTACGCATGTTTACTCAAAAGGACTGTGGCACCTTCTGTGTGGGGCAGTGGTCTTTTTCACACTGTTCCACTGGTTTTCCAACTTTGGTCTTCCAAATGTTTTGGACTTCAGCTCCATGAACTTTAGCCAAGAGGGCTAGGACTTCTAGGAGCTGAAGTCTAAAAAACCAAGAGGAACAAAGTTTAAGAACTACTGCGCACAATTTACTGCACTTTATATTATATTTTTATTGAGTTTTAATGTAACATAAAATCAAAAGCATACTGTATGTTCAAACATCATCTATACTATCTCTAGTTCATACATATCTATGTTTCCCTTCCATTTTAACTCTTATTCAAAACTTATCCTACTGAGCAGTCAGTTGTTTTCCATATTGTATATGTCTATATATGTAAACATATTTATTCTATAATTTTGAAACTTCCTTCCATTTCCCCTAATAGCATTGAGTGGTTTTCCCGATATTTATTGCACTTTGATAGCCCTTCAATGGCCACATCTGCATTCTATGGCATCCTGGGATTTGTAGTTCTGAGAAATATGTCGCATTCTTGGCCAGAGAGCAGTAGAGTTTTGCCATTCTACAAATCCCAGGATGCCCAATGACACAGCCATTGTAGTGCAAGCGGTATTAAACTGGTATAGTTCATGATGTGGGGGGAAAACCCTGCGTTTAAAACCAGCTTAGAAACTCTGAAGATGCCAGCCACAGATACCGGCGAAGCATCTTCAGAAAATGCATTCTAAAGCCTTCTTCCTCAGATGCAAAGAATGCACTCTCCGAAGATGCCAGCCATAGATGCTGACGAAACATCAGGCATAAACTCTTCTAGAACATGGTTGCAGAGCCCGAAAAACCCACAAAAAACTTTGGGACCGGACTTCATCGGCATCTCGAGAGAGCATCTTGTTTACTTGCCTGTGCAAAGGATAAAAAAATTAACGAATTAATGGGCGTTAGCCATGACCAGCCCTGGCGCTTGACCCTGCGGATGGAATTTTATTTGCCTGCAGGGCCTCCACCTCCAATCCTTTCATTCACCCCGCATCCTAGGGAACATCAATGCTCCTCTTGTCTGATTCTTACGGCCACAGTGCCCATGTATGTACCCTGTTTGTTTGCATATTCGTGTCCAGGAGGATTCCCAGGTCTGGACAAACAGATAAAGGAAAGGATGTTTGTGGATGGCTGAGTCAAGGCCTGGAGCTTGTGCTCACTTGGCCACAGCTGGCAGCCAGAAAGGAAGCAGTCACAGCTGCTGACTGCAAGGCAGAAGAAGGGGGGAGAACCCAAGCCTGGGCGGTGTCTGGAAAAAGAAACCAAACACCGCCAGGAGCATTTAGCTAATGGAGCATTGATGTGATCCCCCCTTTGCTTACCCCCTCCGCCCATTGTGGACGCTTTGCACCAGTATAAAAAGCCCCATCCACCCTCTCTTCTTGCCCATTGCTCCTTGCAAGAGACCACTGTGGGGTAAGTGTGGCTCTGGGCCAAACTATGCTTCTCCTCTTTTTTTTCCGCCTTTCTCTTTTGCAAAGGCTGGATCCTTTTTTTTTTTACTTTTCATGTGAATAATCCAGGAAGTGTTTGCTTTTGTCTGCATGCATGCAAAGGCTGCCAGCAGCCACTGTATACTCAGAATATACTCAGTTGATCACTCTGTGCTTTGCTTTCAACATTTAAAAATGTGCTGCAGTTTGGTGGGTTGGATGCACCCAATGTGGAGGTGGAACCGAAGCAGATGTTGCTAGAAGAAAAAGGATGGTAATAGCATCCATCTTTTAAAAAATGAAGCAGTGATCCCAGTCTTATTGCTTGCTCAGGAGTAAATCCCAGAGGGATCTTTTGCCTCAGAGGCTCTAGCAATATGCTGTAAATCTTCAAGTTTGGATATATATATATATATATATATATATATGGACAATAACCACCCTTAATCCACAACTGAGCTCCCTAGCAGAACCTGGGAGCTATAGTCCAAAACAGGTAGCCTTTATCTGGCAAATCTAACCCCTGTGTCAGAATGAAAATTTGCCATGAATCTATTTGTTGCAGTTTATTGATGAAAGTATTGAGCTGTAATTTGGGATTATAATGTTGCCACATGAAAGAAGAGACAGGGCTCCTGTGCCTTTAGCGGTGCTGCGGAAGAGAAAATTTCAATAGATGGAGGTTGCATGACAAGTGACACCTCCTGAAATTTCCTCGGCTACACAACGGTTACAGCCGCAGGAGCGCTGTCCCTGATTTCCCTTGGCAACCCTCTAAATCCATGTTCCCAAACCCCATTAAGCCGTGAAACCCACCAACTAACCTTAAACCAGTCTCTTTCTCTTTATATCAGCCTGGCCTATCTCACAGGGGTTTTGTGAAGAGAAGGTTTTGAAAACCATGAGTTGAGGATATCTGGAGAAAAGCATTGTCACTGTAGCCATGATAGCTTGGAGGGAGCATCATAGACATTTGTGGCACCAAGAAATGAAAAGCTGCATTGCTTGTAGTGTTGCATTACATTCTGCCTCCCTTCCGCAATGTCTCAAAAATCTATCTGGTCTTTCTTGGCATTACCCAGCCATTTAATTCTGGAAGCCTACCAAGCGAAGAGCTAAGTAAATACCCATTTTCTCAATTGTAATTTGTCCTATTATTCCCAAACTCTGGTCCTTAGAGGTACACTGCGTCTGAATATAGAAGATCTATTTAATATCATGTGTGGTCTCAACATGTTCTCTACTCTAGGATAGGTTCGCATTAGGGTTGAAGGCATGTAACAACAACAACACAGAAGAGGGCATTTCAAGAGGTGTTGATTTTTGTCAACACAAATTCAGTTTTCTCTTCTACACAACCAGGAGTTCTCTCCGGTTTTCATTCTAGCATCCCTCATATCTCCATACTTTGGGGCGAAACAGCAGCACAAGAGCAATGTAAGGTGATTAAAGAAATACATCTGTATAAGTGATTGTTCTGTGCTTTCTAGTTGTTTCCTACTTATGGGGTTTTCTTGGCCAGATTTATTCAGGCCTGGCTGGCTGGAGGGGGATTCTGGGACTTGAAGTCTCTCTTTCTTCCTCTGTTAGTTTCGCCTCAACCCTCATCGCCCCTCTCTCTTCTGTTCACAGCATCCATCCAAGGAATCTCCCAGTATTCCTCCATCTCCCATACGCACATCCCTAGCTCACACTCTGACCAAGTGAAGACGACAAACCCTCCTGACTTCACCTCTCCTACAGACCCACAGCAGCAGCAGCAGCAACAACGGCAACATGGCGAGCGGAGAACTGACTGAGCTGGAGACGGCCATCGAGAAAATCGTCTACATCTTCTTTACCTACGCAGCCCGTGAAGGCAAGAAGGGGACCCTGACCGCCGGCGAGTTCAAGGAGCTTGTGCACTCCCAGCTCCCCAACCTCATGAAGGTGAGCAAGAAGCTGAGAAGACCCATATATAAACAAAATACCCCTAAGGACCAAAGCCTGTTTTCTTTTCCGTACCAATCTGGTGGCGTCAATGGTCTAATCGAAGTTGGAGAAATAATGCCGTCTGACATGGCTTGAACTGCCCTGGATCCATGCAATGAGATTTGAGGACTGGTAGTTTTGTGAGACACCTAGCCTTCCCCACCAGAGTGCTCTGATGCCACAGTAAACTATAAATCTGAGGATCCCATATCATTGAGCCATAACAGTTCAAGCAGTGTCAAACAGCATTAATAATAGGTTTTTTATGGGTTTTTCGGGCTATGTGGCCATGTTCCAGAAGAGTTTATTCCTGATGTTTCACCAGCATCTGTGGCTGGCATATGCCACCTTGCAGCATCTGCTGCCCAAGGCAGATGCTTTATTTTTCCTAGTAGTAGAGTACTGTGCTTTCTTCTTTGTTTTTTCCCTGTCGCATTTTGTCTATTGGTAACTCCCTTCTCTCAAGCAGTGCCCACCTTCTTGCAAGTGATATGCTTAGAGCCAATGCCATATACTTTTCAGTGCCAGGGAAAATCCATTCTCTTCCACATACAGAGCAGAAATCCTCTTGGAAACAATGCCATGTCATGCTGTATCATAGCATAGGGAGATGATCGCTGCAGAGAGAAGTCCCTTTAGCCATGTAAATTCAAAAGAAAGATGGAAAAGTAATTTTAAGGGAAGGATTCCCCAGCTTTGCATATCCTCCAACGGTCCGATTTGGCAGGGATAGTCCCATTTAATCTTCAGCGGTGCCATGTTTTCAGCTGTTTTGAACATGTCCCAGTTTGTCTCTCCTCTTCCCACTTTCCTCCTTTGTCTTTAGCTTACTTCACTTGCTGCAAAGTGATATAAGTGAGATCGAAATGCAAAAGTCGTTTGCACTCAGTTCACTCAAGAGAGAGAGAGTGAAATGCAAAAGTCGTTTGCACTCAGTTCACTCAGACTCTTGTCCTTCCCAGGAGGCTCAGACAAAAGCAAACCGCTGCCGCCTCTCCTTCCTTGTGTGTTTTTCCTCATTGATAATGTTTGCCATCCTGACCAGCCTCTAATGTTACTTGGCCAATTCATCTTGGAAATGTTGTAGGCTGCGCAACTGCTGCCGCTTCTTTCCCTTGGGGCTAAAAGCTCTCCAGACCACAGCAACAAAGTCGATGTGCAATCCAAAATGGAAAAGCACATTAATGCTCTGCACTGAGAAAGTGTTCTGGATTTACAAAGCTAACCTCTCAGGAAAGGAAAACCATGCTAATGCTCTGCATTGAGAACATCCGCCTCTCGGGAAAAGAAAATCCCATTAGCGCTCTGCATTTAGAAAACTAGCCTCTCGGGAAAAGAATGAGAGGAAAATTTATTCCAGCCGTCCCTTTTGCTATGTGGATGGAACCGCCTTCCTTCCTTCCTTCCTTCCTTCCTTCCTTCCTTCCTTCCTCAGTTCTTTCTCCTCCCTCTCTTTTTCTCTTTTTCTTCCCCCTCTCTTTTTATTTTGCCTGTCATATCCATTCTCCCTGCCTCCTTCACCAATTCCCTTGGCAGAGTGTCTGGATGAGTTATTTTCCCAACCTTTTCCGTTCCTTGCAAGAAAATCAAAATAAAAAACCCAGACCAGGCTGACTCATGCCATCTTAGCCCAAAGTGACACAATAATGATGATGATCGCGCACATCTTGCAACAGCAAATTCCAGGAGCATATTAAGCATAGTATCGAGACGTAGATCCCTCTGGATGCCCTGCTGTGCCAAACAGTTTTGTCGAGAAATGCCCAGCTGTATGATTACAAATGAGCAACTGATGTGTCTGATCTGATGTGAAGTCGGAGGCTTTCATGGCCAGCATCCATAGTTTCTTGTGGGTTTTTCAGGCTATCTGGCTATGTTCTTGAAGAGTTTATTCCTGATGTTTCATCTGCATCCGTGGTTGGCATCTTCAGAGAATGCTGGCATGGAAATAAATAGAGTACATATATATATATTATGTGACCCTACTCTCTTCCATGCCAGCAGTCTCTGAAGATAGCCTGAAAACCCCACAAAAAACTATGATGTGTCTGATGTGGAGGACTCAGGGTGACCGGATGTCCTCCTTTTCCAGGACTTGTCTTACATTTCAACCTTCTGTCCAGGAGGAATTCCAAAATGTCCTCCATTTTGAGCACGACTAAGAAGCCCATTGGGTTACACTACATTTGTCGTTGTGTGGGCATGAGGGAAAGGGCCTTCTCGGTGGTTGCCCCCAAATGATGAAAGCCTTTCTGGCTGAAAAGTGGGGTATAAATGCAATAAACAAACAAACAAACAAATGATTTCAGAACTGGATCCCTAAGTGGGTTAGGTTGGGTCCCTCATTGCTTTTCTGCCACCAGGTGAAAACTTCCCTATTCCACAAGCATTTTAGGAACTGATTGCAATTGTTTTATGGTTTGGGGAATGGTTTTTATTGGTTTATTATTTTTATATTATTATTATTATTATTATTATTATTATTATTATTATTATTATTATTATTGGAGAAATAATAATATAGTCGAACCTTCGTATCTGCCATCCATGGATCTGAGCATCCACAGACAGCAAGTCCCATTGTCCTCAGTAGCTGCATGTGCGTATAGCCGCAATGTCATTAGGGAGAATGGGACTTGGGGTCCTGCTTTTTTGTATCTGGAATGGATTCCCTGTGGATACAGAGGTCTAACTGTAGATGGAAAGCCAGCATGTTGCAGTGGTTTGAGCATTGGCTCTGGAGACCAGGGTTCGATCACGAAACCTACAAGGTGATCTTGGCAAGTCACTTGCTCCCAGCTTCAGGGGAAGGCAAGGACGACCCTCCTCTGAACAAATCTTGCCAAGAAAACCCCATGATAGATGCAGCTTATTGAGCCGCCATAAGTCAGAAATGTCTTGAAGGCACACAACGACAACTATTGGGGGAAAGGTGGGATTTCAATTTAAAATAATAAACATTGGGCCTGAACAGACAGGCCAAAATAAAGCTGCTTCGGGTCACTTTGGAGGTATGCTGTTTAAATGATGCATGCATCCTAAGAGGCCAGAAGCCGCGCCAAAGCCATGCTCCAGTCCTAAGGATGGGAGTGCAGCTTTGGCGCAGCTTCTGGCCTCTTCAGATGCATGTGTCATTTAAACAGCATATCTCCAAAGTGACCAGAAGCAGCTTTATTTTGGCCTGTCTGTTTGGGCCCATTATTGCACGACTGAACATGCATAATGCATTGTGCAAATCTGTATTTCCATTGCACGACTATTCGTTTTTTTCCATTGCACAACTGTTGAGAGACCCTGTAGTGAGCTGGACCTGCAGATGGGTTTTTGGAGTCCTTGCTGGCCCCACGGCCAAACGTTAACAGCTCTCTAGTGGCATGAAAGAGCTGACCTATATTAGTGACCTTGTTGGATACTTTTTGCATTAGCTTTTCAGGTCAAGAATGGCTTGAAGGAGGGATTTTTTATTGTACAGTATTTTATTTTTTGCTGCTTGCAGTGTTCTCATAGCTGTTGGGGTGGGAGATTGTGGGTCACACTTGTGCACTTTGCTCCTCTGTGTTTGCTCCTACACTCCGTAAGCTTTGCAAGTCCACCATTTGCAAGGGCAGGGTGCATCCCAGACATGGGGTTCCCTATATATCCCGCGATGGGGAATTTCATTGCCATCTGAAGGATAGTCTGGATAGAAATGAGTTGCCTTGAGTTTCTATACCATGAGGAAGGTGGGACATTATTATTATTATTATTATTATTATTATTATTATTATTATTATTATTAATAATAGAATTAGTTGTTTAACGGCTACATTAAATGGGGACTGACTCAACCCACCTACAGTGCAGGTTTTGCTCTTTTTTCATTGCCTTCCATTTTACCAAGCATTAATGACTTTTCCAGTATCTTATGATAATTCAACCTCAGTTTCTTTTCAAGTGATAATTCAAGTTTGATTGTTCCCAGGCCAATTTATTTGTCTTTTGAGCAACCCATATTCTTCTCTTCCCTTCTCTTCTCTTCTCTTGCACCACATTTAGAGATAGACTGTTTCTTTCCAAGGAGGTTCATTATAACATTCATTATAGGTTGACTATTGGTTCATTAGAGCGTTCTCCTTCTGTTCTCTCTGACTTTACTTTTCCTTCCTCCGAAGGACGTTGGGGACCTCGATGAGAAGATGCGGACCCTGGATGTCAACCAAGACCAGGAGCTGAAGTTTGGAGAATACTGGAGGCTTATCGGGGAGCTGGCCAAAGAAATCAAGAGGGAGAAAGTAGGGAAAAAGAAGTGAAGGAGATAGATGGGAGGCGGATGAATGCAGAGGGGTATGAAATAGAAAGGAGGGAACAGAAAATCTTAAAACTGAATGTCTGTGGGATAAGAAAGTTACTGGAAAATATAAATCAATCTGACTGGAGGTTGCAGTTTTGAAATAAATATATATATATATATACTTTGCTCTGAAATAGTGTGGTTGCATTATTTGACCGACGTTTCACTTTTCGTCTTATAGGCTCAGTGCGCCAGTGTAAGGATGGAAAGAGGATATGAAAATATTCCCCCCAAAAAATAGTCAAAAACAAGTGTTGGGAATCATAGAAGCATAGACTCATGCAGCTGGAAGAGACCGCAAGGGCCATCCAGTCCAACCTCCTGCCATGCAGGAAATCACAATCAAAGCACCTCCAACAGATGGAAAGTGAGGGGATTTTTTTCTGTGCGAAAGCTACAGTGGGCACTTTCATTTCAGTCTGGAGTACATTTTTTCAATACACCCAAATGCACAAATTCCTTTATATCTGAGACGGAAAGCACTTGTATTTTTTTAAAAAAGGAAACAAAGTGGGATGAAAGGAGAAAGCCAAACTCACAAGTAAAATTCCCCCTATTCCTAATGTTTTGGGAGATCACTGGAGATGGTTACGATGTGATATGATAGCCCTGTTTAAGTCTTTGAAGGGATTCCATATTGAGGATGGAGCAAGCTTGTTTTCTGCTGCTCCAGAGAATAGAACCTGGAGCAATGGATGCAAACTACAGGAAAAGAGATTCCAGCTCAACATTAGGAGGACCTTCCTGACAGGGAGAGCTGTTCAACAATGAAAGACACTCCCTCAATGGAGATTGTGGCGGAGCCTCCTTCCTTGGAGGTCTTTAAGCAGAGGCTGGATGGCCATCTGCTGGGAGTGCTTTGACAGAGAGTTCCTGCATGGCAGAATGGGGTTGGACTGGATGGCCCTTGGGGTCTCTTCCAACTCTATGATCCTATGATTCTTGATGGTGTAACACTAACATAAAGACACCCCAGGCATCTTGACTCACTTACTCATAGGCAGGAATAGCACCCTGTCATTAGGCAGAGCGGAGTGGCCTACTCAGGCAGCAAATCTGGGATGTAATGAAAGGACAGCAAATAGTTTCCTTTCCTTAATTTATTATTGCTGCGCTTTTTATAGTCAAGAAAGCGCAGAGGAGCTGGCGAGATTTTTTTTGCCTCCAGTTCTAAACTCGCTTGATTATCCTGGGATATTATGCGCCTCTCTTTTGGAAGGGGGTAGTTATGTGCTTCCCTGCCTCAGGCAGCAAAATTTCTCGGACCAGCCCTGCACAAAGGCACTCCCACAACTCATAGTTAAACCCAGCATGGAGTAGTGGTTTGAGCGTTGAGCGTTGGACTACAACTCTTTGGGGGTCTTTAAGCAGAGATTGGATGACCATCTGTCAGGAGTGCTTAGATGGTGAGTTACTGCATGGCAGAATGGGGTTGGACTGGATGGCCCTTGGGGTCTCTTCCAACTCTATGATTCTGGGGCAAAACAAACCGCCCCAAAATGGTGGGCTGGAAGCGCCCGTTTTAACTCCAGAGGGACACCACAGTATCCAAACCACGCAGTGTCCCTCCGGAGCAAGAATAACCTGCGAAAACCAGGTTCTTTTTATGGCACCTGGCTGATGTCACAAGTGCGCCATTGGCGCACCGGTGACGTAAGCAGCACACAGCAACATCTGTATGCTGTGCATCCCTTATATCATGATGGCGATGCCCATGTGGATGGGACACTGCCATGATGTCACCTATATGGACTAGGGTTCCAGAGCATGCGGTTGCAGCACGCTCTGGAACCCTAGTATCGGCGGAGGCATGCTGCTTTGGGCCTGTCTGTCCTGGGCCTCTATGATTCTATGAACTCTGGAGATCATGGTTCGAATCCCTGCTCAGCCATGGAAACCTATGGGTTGACGTTGGAGAAGACACACACTCTCAGCCCCAGAAAACCCTGCGAAAGTCGGCTGAGTTGGAATGACTTGAAGGGAGCTCTCTTGTAGATTCGGTTCAATTTCTTTTTGCAATGACTATGCAACATGTGGCTGCAAAAAAGATTAGGAAGAGAGAAGTTAAATAAAATTGCCATAAATTACCATAGAGAACCAAAATGTTAATTAGATTTTTATGACTGCAATGTACAAGTTTGCCAATATTCAGGGGAAAGGTTTTTATCTTATATCTTGTGTATTTTGTGTATTTTGACAAGCTTTTTGTAATGGCCTTTGGCAAGCACAGTAACCAATTTGTTTGACTGAAGGCACAGGACAACAGCAAGTCACCTCTGCAACAAACTGTTCGAGTTCTTAATCCACAACAGAGACAAACTGGTTAACAGACTGCCAAAATAAAGCTGCTTGGGGTCTCTTTGGAGGTATGCTCTTTAACTGATGCATGGGTCCTAAGAGTCCAGAGGTTGCGCCAAAGCCACACTCCATTCCTAAGCACTGGAGGGCAGCTTTGGTGCAGCTTCTGGATTCTTAGGGTGCATGCATCATTTAAACAGCATACCTCCAAAGAGACCCAAAGCAGCTTTATTTTGGCAGTCTGTAACAGGCCTTGCTTACTACAACAGATACAAATTGTTTAGGCACCTCCAAAAGAAACACAAAAATTTCACAGGTACTTTCGCAGCTGAGTCAAACTGCTACAGCAAATTGCTAAGGTACTTCCGTGACAGATACAAACTTCCATAATCGATATAAAGTGCTACTTCCACAACAAACTGCAAAGATACTTCCACTGCCGACAGAAAGCTGACATGGAAAAACCCAAACTGCTAAAGTACTTCCGCAATACAAGTTGAGTATCCCTTATCTGCAAAGCTTGGGACCAGAAGTGCTTTTAGTTTCTGAATTTTTTGTTTCATTTATTTTGGAATATTATACAGTTACACCGATTGATTTAGTAAAAAGAAAAGAAATTGGGTAAAAAGAGAAAAGCAGCCTGTTTGTAGTTAGCAAAAGGGAGAGGAGCATAATCATGCCCATTTGCACCATATAACTGCCTGCGCATCGGAATGGCTTTGGGAGGAACCTATTGCACAGGAATCAATAGTGGAAAAGCAATGCGATTGGGAGGCATTGATCTATCAGGTTTTGCCCATCAATGGAAAGGAGCGCCCCAGGAACAGATGGAAGACAAAGCAGCTATAGGACAGACATGGCATCGTGCAATAAGGTATGGCCTACTATAGACACTACTATCCTGGTGTAATTCCACGTTGGCTGCCACATGTGATAAAGTCCTTTGTTTCCCTCTCCTCTGGTTTCACTATGCACACATTCACGAGACTTTGCACAGACCAATGTGATTTCCCTTGATACCCAGTTTTTGAACTCAGCTGCGGTTAACCAAGAGAACCACAGAGGCTCAGTGGTTAGAGCATTACGCTATGACTTTGGAGATCCACATTCAGTTCTCATTGAGTAAGGAAACTCATTGAGGCACCTTGGGCCAGTCTCACTCTCTCTCTTCCCATCTGAATAGAGAATAGGAGAAACATGTGCACAGTTTGGCATGAATTGGATGGACAACGGGTTAGAAGTGTAACTCAATTTTTAATATATATATTAATTTTTATTATCAAAACATGAAACAGTCACAAACAAACACAAGAACATAGTGTCGCTACTTATCTATAAAAGAGAGCATTAAACCTTGTCTAACACCACGAAACAAACATTGTTCCTTCCCTCCTGCTTTCAGTGGAGTCTCAAATAAAGATGTCATAAACATACAGTGGGTCCTTTTTATCCGCTGGGATTTGGTTCCAGGACCCAATACCAACACTGGCTGAATGACAGCCACATTCAGTTGCAAGTATTTGCACGCATGTGTTTGAATGGCAGCTAGGAACATATCCACATTTGCAGAACGGAAGCTGCATTCAATTGCTACTATTCTCATGCAGGTATCTGAGTGGCAGGCAATAACCTATCTACACGCGCCGTGCAAAAGTTGCATTGAGTTGCTGATATTTGCAATTATGTGTTTGATCGGCAGCTAACAACACGTCCTTGTTTCCTGAATGGAAGCTGTATTTAATTGCTGGTACTTGAATGCATGTGTTTGAGAGGCAGCCAGGAACATATCTCTGTGCATGCAGAATGAAAATTGCATTCAGTACCTAGTTATCTGCATAAAAGTACTTCAGTGTCTGTTCATCGTATTCCCCACCATTACAACTCCCATTGGCCTTTGAGAACAAAACCAGAGAGGTTTTGCAACCTGGGAAGGAAGCGCTTCTACCTCCGGCAACATAATTCTTTACTAACTTTCTTTTTGAAAAGAGCTTCAGTTGATTTTAATGATTTTCGTCCCACTGCATGAAAGTCTTTGCATTTGAGTACTATCAGTTCAAACCTCGAGACCTATTCTGCACCAAATTTGCATGCGATATTTTGTTGTAGAAAACAGCATTTCTCCTGAGAGGATACAGCCTTTTCTACACAGAAAATAATATTTTTGAGATGTTTCCTGTGCATGCACAAACCGACCGTGTGCACATTTTTTGTGGAAGAAGTACCCACCGCTGAGAAACACGATGAGAAGAATTCAGGACTGGCAAGAACCTTGGCAACTAAGGATTTGTCCTCTGCAAAAGCTGCACATGGATGTTTCGTGTCGAAAACAGCATTTTCGGCACAGGAAGTATTTTTCTTTGCACAAACAAAAACAAAGCTGTATATGGATGTTTTCTGTGCATACATCCATGTGCAGCTTCTGCATAGAACAAGGCCTCAGGTGCAAAGGTTCTTGTCAGTCCTGAATTCGTCTCACAGGGATGTAGCCAGGATTTTAGGAAGGGGGGGATCCAGACTAAGTGCCACCATTATAATGGGGCTTGGGTGCGGTGGCACAGCAGCACACACCATTCATTTTTCTAATGGAAGTGGGGGGGCCCGGCCCCCAAGTCCCCCCCCCCCTTGGCTACGTCCCTGCGTCTCATTGTGTTCCTCAACAGTGGAAAAGCACATATATATGTGTATATATTTACCATTCTGGCGATGAGTGACGGCCTGTAACCCATTGACTGTGGCTACATCTGAAGAAAGGTGGAGCAGCTACTAACTCAAGGACCAGCTTAACAGGTATGGATGAACCGAGGTGGCTTTAGGTCAGGGCTTGCCGAGGACCCAGGCATGACAGCTGTCAATTGCTTTGGAGCCGGAAATGAAGCATCCTAATATCCAAGGCGCAGGCTGTATAAGGAGACTGAAGTTTGGCGGGGTGGAAAGAATGAGCTCTGGAATTTAGCCCAGGGGAGCGTTCGCATTGTCACAGCGGCCGCGACAACACAGGCTTCGCTCCTGAAAAACCTCCTGGCCTCCAGTCCCAAGCTCTGTTTCTACGATGAGAGGTAGAGAAAGGTGGTGTTTGGCCAGAGAGACTCTTTTGTTTTATTTGTAGGAAGATCTCAAGAAAAGTCGGAGGCTTTCATGGCTGGCATCTATAGCTTTTTTGTGTTTTTTTCAGGCTATATGGCCATGTTCGAGAAGAGTTTATTCCTGATGTTTCACCAGCATCTGTGGCTGGCATCTTCAGAGAATGCTGGCATGGAAGAGAATGGGATCACACAATCTATATACCCCACTCACTTCCATGCCACCATTCTCTGAAGATACCAGCCATGGATGCTGGCGAAACATCAGGAATAAACTCTTCTAGAACATGGCCACATTGCCCGAAAAACCCACAAAAAACTAAAGATCTCAAGAGAGTTGATTTGAAAAACCCAATAAAATTTTAAAAGCAATTATAAACACATGTGTTGACAATACAAAATTATTTTCAAACATCAAAAACGCACATCCCAGCCAGAAGCTTCCCTGCTTACCCATTAAAAGCTTGCTTATCCAAATGAAAGCAAGGAGGGTGCCAACCTAGACTCCTGTGCAAGGGACCTCCAGAAGGTAGGAGTAGCCCCTGAGAAGGTCCTCTCTTGTGTCCTCGCCAGGAGAGCCTACATTGGGGGCAGGACAGAGAGAAAGCCTTGCCATGAAGATCTTAGTGCTCTTGGACGTTCCTATGAGGCGATATGATTTTTCAAACTAGTTGGGTCCTATGGGCATGAGCACTTAGACACTGTAGACTACTCCACATGTGTCTAGAGAGCAGCAATCTCGAAAACATCTTCCCACCTTTCTCACTGCACATGAGATGTAATGCCCTATATCACCTTGTAAGATCATTATACTTCGGTACCACTCCAACCGCCAGGGCTGCATCCTACACAATCCCAAGATACACAGTTTGGGGAGGCACTAGAGCTCTGTGGCTGAGAATCTAAAATACTTCACGGAACTACAAATCCCAGGATTTTATGGTAATTGAAGTGGTATCGCTATGCTATAATTGTGCAATGTGGAAGAGATCTAAACCTTTGTATTATTTATTCTCACATCCATGAACAAAGTGTTCCTATTGTCGTCTCCTGGCTGCAAGATTATAGTGTCTGATGAAGCATTCTCCCAGTATTCACATTTGGGAAAGCTTTATGCAGAAATAGATTTTTTTTCTGAATGAAAAACATGGATTTCCCACATGAAAACACACTGACTGAGATCTTGTATGGGAGACAGAGGGGTCATTCAGAAGTCACTTTTTAAGCATGATGATGCAGATAATCTCACTCATGCATCCCAGGTTTGTTGTTCACACTTTGGAATTGCATCGATGCACATCTCTGCAGGTTCGGCTGCTCACATGCGCAAGTACTCAAATAAAGATGGACAATGGGAATGCATTCAGACACATGCTCAAGGCATGCAGAATTTTATCCTGGATCTATTCACATTGGTTATTCACACTGCTGACCGAGGAAAACCTTTTTTAAAACTTTGGGAGGGGAACCAATATCGATTATCCCAGACTAGTGAGGTTTTTTGCAGCCCCCCTAAACTTAATCTGGTGCATGTGAACAACGGAGATTCAACCCAGATTCACTCTGGATTATTTTCCCCATCTGAATAACCCAAGAACAAGCGTCTTTATCACACTAGGGGAGATCCCGCGGGAAAATGGGAATGAAACACCATTTAAAGTACATTCAAATTTAAACCAAATTTGCAAATTCAGTTAGTTTATCACACTAAGCGAGTGCCCAAGTGAAATAACGCGAAGTTAATCTGAACGCAAAGCAGAGGAAAACAGCAGCTTTTAAACTTTCGGATCGTTCTGAAAGTAAAAAGCTGCCAGTTTTCTCTGCTTTGCGTTCGGATTAATTTCGCGCTATTTCCCATTAACTACGACGTCGTGTGATAAACTTTGGGCATTTCCAGGTTTTCTTTGGTTTAAACCTAGTTTAACTCCCGTTTTCCTGCAGAATCTCGCTAGTGTGATGATTTGGTTTTCCAAATTCCACCTTGCTTCCTCTGTGAAAAAGCACTGAAGGATTGGGGCAGGAGGCTGAAGAATAATGTATCCAGCTCCCTCCCTCCAATGACCTGCAATACTTCCAGGAGTGGGAAGGATCCCTGCCCCTTTACCAGTGCCACAGACAGACTTTGGTTGGTACAGCTGCCTGGCTTTCAAGGAGGGTTGGGCATGCGTTTGCAGATGTGGCAAAGGTGCCAAGACTGTAAATAATGAATAGCAAAATTCACAATGTTGTGGGTGCTGTTTACAACACCGTAAATACTGAACGGGGTGCCAGCCACTGTCTTCCCAGTAGGAAACGTGGGTGAGTGTGTGTTGAAGGAGCATGGAAGAGGACACGGCTGGCACCTTGAAGAGGAGCAGTCCACACACATTTCACTGCAACAGGGCTCTGTATACTTGGGAAAGCCAAAGAGAGATGTGGGGTGAGGAGGGCAGGGAGCACCCATTTTCCCCCTGTTGTGGGAACGGGAAGGGGACACTCGGGGTCGCGCATCACCGAGAAAAAACAGATTTTACCGCACACCAAAGTGTCCTCAAAATGGTCCCATTCCATTCCTTGGCTCCAAGCCGATCCTATTCAGTGCTGAAGGGCACCATTTTGCTCGGTCAGAAGACTTCTGACCCGAACATTTAACGCCCCTCAGCACTGAAAGGTTTTGGAAGTGGAAGAGATCCCAAGTGACATCTAGTCCAACCCCATTTTGCCATGCAGGAACTCTCAATCAAAGCATCCCCAACAGATGGCCATCCAGCCTCTGTTTAAAGACCTCTAGGGAAGGAGACTCCACTACTCTCCAAGGGAATGTCTTCCACTGTGCAACAGCCCTTACTGTCAGGATGTTGCTCCTAATGTTGAGCTGGAATCTCTTTTCCTGGAGCTTGCATCCATTGCTCTAGGTCCTAGTCTCTGGAGCAGCAGAAAACAAGCTTGCTCCCTCCTCAGTATGGCATCCCTTCAAGAATTTAAACAGGGCTCTCATATCATCTCTTAACCTTCTCTTCTCCAGGCTAAACATCCCCAGCTCCCTCAGTCGTTCCTCATAGGGCATGGTTTCCAGGCCCTTCACTATTTTAGTCGCCTTCCTTTGGACATGCTCCAGTTTCTCAACATCCTTTTTGAATTGTGGTGCCCTGAACTGGACACAGTCCTCCAGTTGAGGCTTTTTTTTTTGGAGGGCAGAATTCTTATTTAGGCAAGCAACGGCCTCATTTCACCCCCTTGCCCAAGATCTGCTCCGTTGCTCATGGGGATACAGGAATTTCAATGAGGGAGATTTGGGAGTGCATGAACCTAGCAGCTGGTGACAGGGAAGACAGAGAGAGCCACCTGCAAACTGGAGTCCTGTCATTCCTTATTGTTCGGCTGTGACTAAAAGACTGGGAAAGAGGCAGTTCCGGAGTGTTCCACGCTGGCCGGGTGCCAAGCGATGCAACGAGACACCTTGCACCTTGCGCCACACTTGCAACCTCCTGGTATCTTTGTGAGGTGTCTCCCACACACGCCTTCTCGGCATATAAAACAGTGGCCGGGGAGGAGGCCCTCAACAGCAGACTAAATTCCTCAGAGCAGGTAAGTCAGCCATCCTCCATCGGGACACTTTGGGTTGGCTCTGGTCCCCAAAGAGAAGGGTGTGTGTTTGCGTGTGTGTGGTTGTCTGTGGTGGTCTCGGTGGAGAAAATTTACTCCTCTATTTTGCCTTCCATCCATTCCTCAACCACACCCCTTTCTTCCTTTGCTTTGCCTCATCCTTTCGGACAAGTTCGGGCAGCTTCCAAACATTCGCTTTCCTGCACATTTTGTTTCAGCTTGGGAAAGATTGAATTGAGGTGGCGATGAGTGTGGGAGAAGGAAAGGAGGTACAAGCATCTTGAGAATCTTTAAAGTTTCCTTTCTCTCTCTTTTGCCTTCGTCAGACAAATCCTGGTGTCGGATTCAAAGCCTGTCAGTAGGAAACTACCCGGTGGATCTTGAGGAACCGACTCCCGTATTTCGGAGAGCCAAAGGGGAAACATTTGCCGGTGCGCCAAATCGACTCACTCCAGGAAGGATGGGTTGCAGATGCTGCAAGAGGAGAAAGGTCAGTTGAATATGTCATTAGATCTAGTTTTCCGCGGAAGGGAAGTCTTTCTGAAATGGAAGGATGGCGTACAGGTGTACGGGTTTGTGTTTTGAAGGGGAGAGATGTAGAGGATTCAAGTTTGGGGTTACCTGTAGAATCATCTTCTTAAATGAACTCAATGGTGGTCTCTGAGAGATCCAGATCATTTCATGCCCTTGAGAGGTTGATGATGTTGGCCTAAAGAGTTGGATGATGTTGACCAAAGATGAAGGATCATTTTGTGGTACAGCGAACTCAGATGGTTGATCAGAGATGGACGGTTGGCCATCTTCATCCCTTCCAAACCCATGTTCATCACTTTCATTAAGGCATTCACAAACTTTATTAGCAAAAGGCATCAAGTCCATATATCCTTTTGGAATATCGGTATCCCTTGAGACAGTAGGACCGAGAAACAGCTCCCTTTATGTAACCAGTTGCCTATCGTGAAATGCCAGGCTCTGTCTTTCCAACCAAACCTGTTCTTTCCAGTTCGGTAGCAATCCGGTGTTGGGGCCTAGCAAGACTTGGCTAACACTTTGGCAAAGTTCTCCTCTCTTTCAGAGGGAACTTGCCTCCTGAGACAGATTGAAATGTTTCAACTAGTAAGCTCCCAATGGGAGAGGCTTGTGCCAGGGGTGGGGTGGGGTGGGATAGATTTGGGCAATATTGTCAGAAGAAGCCGAGAATGGTGCCAATTGTGTGTTGAGTCAGAGGTTGCCGTCGCCAATTGGAATGACTGGGGATGATGAGGCCAATAAATAGGAGAGAAGGGAAGCCAAACAAGGTGGTTGTTCTTAATCTCGCTTTCCCGAACTAGCGTCCAGTGAATGTGATGGACTTGGGTGATGCGTTCCCATAATCCCTGGGCTCCAGATTAGGGGAAGTTGGCGCAAGGTGTTTGCAAACATTTAGGTCAGGATTGGTCACCTGCAGCAGGTCTAGGGTCAATTTTCCTTCCTCTCAACCCTCCAAGGGCTACACAGACTGGCAAAAGCCCAAACAGAAAGCGGTCAAGAAACAAAACAGGAAGGACTAAGACCTATTTGAAAGGTGGACTGCCTTCCTAAAAGGGGTGGTCTGAGGAATCTGGGGTCAGAAGAACAAATTTCAGGGTCGCATGCAGCCCCATGGATGCCCATTTGGTGGGTCTAATGTGCCAAGGGATCAAGAGACTCTTGTGTGACTACGGATCACATCTGATCCTGATGGGCGTGAGCACTGATAGCACACCGGATCTCAAAATAACGCAAATGGTGCCTATCATGGATGCTGCTGAGTGGCCCTAAGTGGATTTTAGACATCTCAGGATTAACGTCCTGGCTTCCGGAGGAATTACGTTCAGCCGGGGAAACGCCCCACTGGTTCTTGCTTCTCTCAGCTTTTGGACAGGTTCTTCCGGATCATTCCTTTTTCTCCTTAGTCTTTATTTAGAAAAACATCAACATGCAACCCCAGAATAATAGCAAAGCAAACTTATGATTCCAATATGGAATATTGATAGAATCATAGAATCATAGAGTTGGAAGAGGCCCCAAGGGCCATCCAGTCCAACTCCATTCTGCCATGCAGGAACTCTCAATCAAAGTATACCCAACAGATGGCCATCCAGCCTCTGTTTAAAGACCTCCAAGGTCAGCATTTGTGATTAAGATTTCTTTTTATTTGAAAAAAATATATATAAATAAGCCAAGATCCAAATGTGGTATCGAGACTGGAATAATCATCCCTAATACTCTCAATGACGTCGAAAACCTGCCCCAGATGTGTCACAGTGTTTCCCCAGAACAGGTTTTGAGGATGGAGGTTGCAGAAAGGAAAGGAGTCATTGGCCCGGTCCAGATGGACTCTTTAACATGTCCTGGCAACATGCTAGGGTTGCCTCAGGGTGCCATTTCCAGACGCACCACAACCCTAGCATGTTACCAGGACGTCATCGCTGCATGTCGACGTATACATGGTGCACGTAGCAATGATGTCATTCCTGCGCGGCATCCAGATGGAGCCGCGCAGCAGCAACATGCTAACGTCTTCACTACCTATTTGCGGCGGCACAAAAAGGAGCTGCGTTTTAGCGCTCCTTTTTCTTTAGCGTAGCTGCGCCGCGCAATATGGTTGTTGCGGCACAGCTACAGGAGAAAGAGAGGTGGGCTCCCGGCCGCCTCTTTCTGGCCTCTGATTAGAAGGTGAAAAGAGTGGTAAAAGATTCAGGATCCAGCAGACCTACATCACTGGACCCAGTATGGAAGCCCTAGAACAGGAGTGGGAATCAGCAGGCCCTCCAGATGTTGTTGGACTACAAGACTCCAGGCCTCGGAGGTGGAAAAGATCTGCTGGACCTGATCCTATTCCCCCACCACCACTCCCTTTTCCTTTTGTGTCGTGTCTTTTAGATTGTAAGCCTGAGGGCAGGGAACCGTCTGACTAAAAAAAATTGATGTACAGCGCTGTGTAAACTTACAGCGCTTTATAAATAAAGGTTAATAATAATAATAATAATAATAATTCCCAGCAGCCCCAGCAGCCCCAGCTAATGGAGAAGAGTGCTGGGAGTTGCAGTCCAATGACACTGGGAAGACTCCAACGCTGCCTTTTTAGACTGCTGTTCTCAGCATGCTGACTCATGACTAAATCCTATGGAACTGGATGGACTCCATACCAAAGGATGGAACGCTTCACTCTTGCTGGATTCCTTTGAAGGGAGGCACATGATCCATGATCACTTTATCATGCTTAAGGCTTTTAAGCTTTTCTTTTATCTTTCTCTGATCATCCCTGTCTCCAACAGCATCCACAGTCTGGAATTCTTTAAAATATAAACCTCATTCCTATTTGTTGGTCCCAATAAGAGTAGACCCATTGAAACAATAGGAGTTATCTACGTACTTCAACTCCAGTAAGTGATTCAATTAGGAACGTATTGCACGAGGAAAGAAAGTGGAAGTTCAGTTGGCTTTCTCCATGCCTTTAGTGCCTGGAATTCTATTTCTTCAATTTTCTTTCTTTAGGAGACAGTCGTAAAAGCGAGTCCTTTTCGCTCGCCATAAAAATCACTTCGTCAAAAGATTTGCTTTTATGACCATCGACCAAGGGAAGAGAACTGAAGACTAAACCATAGGTACATAGGAGTTTATCACACTAGCAAAATCCCATAGGAAAACGGGATTTAAACGAGAGTTAAATTAAATCCATATTTAAACAGAACCCAGAAATTCGGGAAGTTTATCACACCGAATTACTGCTAAAGTGAAACGACACAAAGTTAAACCAAAATTAAAGCAGAGAAAAATGCCACCTTTTGACTTTCGGAATTTCCTGAAAGCAAAAAGCTGCCGTTTTCCTCCGGTTTAATTTCGGTTTAACTTTGCGTCATTTTGCATTAATGGCGACGCCGTGCGATAAACTTCGTGCGTTTCCGGGTTTTCCTCTAATTTAACTCTCGTTTAAATCCCACAGGAGCTCGCTAGTGTGATAAACTCCATAGAAAAGTGCTACTATCCAACTGGATTTCTGTTTTCTTTCCTTGTGTGATAGTCTATCCTAGTTGGGGCTCACAAACAAGATTCATGAATGCAAACCAGGAGACCCTACTGTTGTTGTCTTTGTTTTGGAGGAGGGATAAAATGGAATTGCGATTGAAAATTTCACATTGTTATATTAAAGGGATGGCGATTCTATTCGCATGTAGAAAACCTAGGAGCCTAGACATATCCTAGAGAACGAAATGAATCATATTCCGTGGGAAGCCATCCTAGTTTGGAATAACAGAGAAGATTTCAGAGAGTTCCTTTCATCCTCCACCTTTCCTAATTTGCTGAATTTTCTCTCATACTATCTTTTTCCCATGGGGAAAAAAATCCTCCTACTGAGAAATGCTACCTTTTTTGACCCCGTTCCTTACAGTTCCTCCGGTCAGCAATGTAACTTTTCCAAGCTCCGTTCCCCCGTATCTACAAAGGTTTGGGGTCTTGTGAAGGATTTCCACCTTGCCTTAGAAAATCATTGGGAAATGTTTCCGCTTCTGGAGAAATCTGGTGAAAGTAACCCCAATTTCTCAGTTTAGGACAGAGGATTTTGCAAACCTTTAGCTTAAGGTTCTAGATAAAAGGGCAAGGTGTTGCATTTAAAGATGGCAAAGCAGGCCTGTGGATTGACATCTCGTGGTCCCGGTATGGAATTAGGATTCCTACAAACACATTTTTGAGGGGCACATTCCTAGAAAAAGCAGATGCGGTGGTACATTGGGTTGTGCAAAAAGGGTTCAGGCCTTGCCAGCTTGACTATGAATCTGATCTGCAGTGTTCGGGATCAAAGCGGATTGGTATATGGTACCTGTAGGGAATAGTGGTGCATTGCGCATATATATATATATATATATATATATATATATATATATGGGCAGTCTGAAATTGGGTAGCTGCTAAATTAAAACATAATATGCTCTCACAGTCCTACAGTTGCCTCAGGGGGAGGATGATGGATTTTTCTTCTCGAGTAGTACAAGGTTCCCACAGCAATAATGTTGTGCATGATGCACTGAAACTTAACCTTAGGTCCCAAACATCTCTTAGAGCAAGCGGTTGCATTAACCCCCCAGAAGGTATTGCAGGGCCACCCCCCCATCTTTTCCGCTACCTCCACAAAAAAACCCAAATACCCCTAAATATCTTTTAGGAACCTTGGAGAGATAAGTTCACCATGTTGACATGGCATTTTATGCGCAGAAGGATCCTCCTATAGCAACAAAAGCTAGTGACCAGCCATCACAATGCTTTGATTGTGAGTTCCTGCATGGCAGGGGGTTGGACTGGATGGCCCTTGGGGTCTCTTCCAACTCTAGGATTCTATGATTCTACGATCTTTTCCTGTCCACTTCCACTCCTGGGCTTGCAATGGCCTTGGGCATCAAAAATGTTGCAAAAATGTCTACTCCTTCCCGAGGGCATTGGGGACAAAACATTTCTAGGAGCTCTGGAGACCACACATTGCCCATCGATGCCATAAAGACCTAGTATGCCTCTTGTCCCTTTGCCTTGTTCTGCTTCTCTTCCAACAGCGATGGGAAACCAGGCATTACAGGGCCACAGCACCTAACGTACCTGGACACTGCAGCCATGCTAAGGGACCATAGCTTTCCTCCCACCCCGGGTTATTGGAACAAACTCTCAGGCCTTCTTCAGCCTTGGTTGTTGTTCACTGACCTCGAGTCACCTCTGACTTATATTGTTTATGGGATTTCTCCAAGACCCCATGTCTTGAGCTGCTTTGCTCGGTCCTTCAAGCTCAGGCCCATGGCCTCCTTGACTGAGTCTAACCATCTGGCATGCAGTCTTCTCTTTCTACTGCCTTCTATTTTTCCTAGCATCATTCACTTTTCTAATGAGTCCTTCCTTCTCGTGATGTGGCCAAAGTAATACGGCCTTGATCCATCTTGGTTTCCAGGGAGAATTCAGTTTGATCTGCTCTCAGACCAATTCATTTGGCTCTCCATGGTACTCTTAGCACTCTTCTCCAGCGCCACATCTCAGCTGAGTTGTTCTTCTTTCTATCAGCTTTCTACACAGTCTGGCTCTCACGTCTGTACATTGTGATTAACCCTCCAGGAGATACTGGAGAATGCAATGGCTTGGATGATCATAAAACCTTCCCAATGTTTTGAAACGCCATTCGTGCCCAATCATTACCAGACAAGCTGGGCACCGGGTTGGAAAAAATGCTACTCTCCTTTGGGTTAATTGGATGAGACATCACCAAGTCTTTTTGATCCTTGGTTAGGATAAACTAATCAAAGGCTGAAGGCTTTCATGGCCAGCATCCATAGTTTTTTGTGGGTTTGTCGGGTGACGTGGCCATGTTCTAGAAGAGTTTATTCCTGACATTTCACCGGCATCTGTCGCTTTGGCATCTTCAGAGAATGCTGGCATGGAAGAGAGTAAGGTCACACAATATATATATGCCCCACTCATTCCCATGCCAATATTCTCTGAAGATGCCAGCCACAGGGATGCTTGGTTACCTTAAAAAGAAGCACCATGTCCTTTTATCTGGGGCTGTGAACAAGACTTTTTGAGGAGTCAGGATTCTGGATCGCGGATGTGGGAAAGATCCTGGATAAACAGGAAAGATTCTCCCAACCTTAAGGAGTCAGTCCATCAATCTGCATCAATCCATCCCCAGCTGGAATGGGTTCACCATCATTTTTTACTAAAGCAAATTAAAACGGGAGCCACGTTTTGGCAAATTCTGCTCTATAGAAGAGTGAATAGTATAGATATAGTATAGCTTCATGCCCATGGGTCTATAGGCAAGACGTCTGGTTTCTTTGAGGTCTTGTTAGGACAAGTGTTGGGAATGAAGTGGATGGTATCTGAATAATAACATTTAATATGTATTAATATTAAGCCTAGGAACAATCACTCTCCCATCCAATGGTAGCTACAGCCTTGTTACAGATGGATCTGTTTTGATGTGGAAATGAGGAAAGATGGAGGGGCCATATTCATATCTGGTCTAAAGATGGAGAGGAAGAGAAGGTGCATCTTCATAATCTACTCACCTGATCTGAGCCTTTTTCATGCCACATAGTTACAGCGCAATGGTTTGACTTTAACTGCCACGGCTGCATTCTGAGGAATCCTGGGTTTTGTAGTCTGGGGAGATTCTATAGTTCCTTGACTCAGAATCCTAAATACAGTGAGCCCTTGGTTATCTGCTGGGGTTTGGTTCGTGGATACCAAAGTCTGTAGATGTTTGAATTTTACTATATACAGCGGGATAGCAAAATGGTGTATTGTACATAAAATGAAATGAAATTTATTATGGTCAATGACCAGCACAAAACAATACAATGCGGTACAATATTATACAGTGATCAATAGAAAAAACAATGCAAGCAATACACTACAGATACAAAACAATGGAATACAGCTTGGAGATGCCTCAAACAAGGGTTAATAGGTACTGGGCTGTAACTACGGTATATAAAATGGCAAAATGAAGGTGTGTTGTGGGTTTTTTGGACTATGTGGTCATGTTCTAGAAGAGTTTATTCCTGACGTTTCACCAGCATCTGTGGATGGCATCTTGAGAGAATGCTGGCATGGAAGAGAGTTGGATATATACACACACACTGTGTGACCCTGGGTAGGGAGGAGTGATTTCCATGTTTAATCTGAGTATTGGTGTTTTAATCTGAATATTGGTGTGTGTGTGTCTATATATATATATATATATATATATATATATATATATATCCAACCCTCTTCCATGCTAGCATTCTCTCAAGATGCTAGCCACTCTTCTAGAACATGGACACATAGCCCAAAAAAACCCGCAACAAACTATGGATGCTGGTCAGGAAAGCCTTCGACTTCTCAAAATTAAGGTTTGCTTTTGGGGAAAGATTCAAAAATATATTTCCACATTGAATCTGTGGATGCAGAATTCATAGGTACAGTGGTCCAACTGTAACTCGTCTGTAAGCTGCAAGTGCCACAGTTCCACAGGATATTGCCACAGCCGTTCAAGTAGATCCCTGATGCTATTATTGTATGGCGTAAAAGGGCCCCTGGAATGAGGTTGGACTCTTTGAGCCTCGCCCTTTTTGGGGTGGTGAGAATGGATATTGAGTAGAAAGTAGAACGGATATCATCTGGAGATTGCTCATTGGAGCCGGTATGCAATCTTGAGAGTCTCAAAGGCTGGTAGCTGGAGTTTCAGGGAGTGTGTAGTTGTGTGGGAGGGAGACGGGCTGGTTCAACGGCTTTGTCAAGAGATCCGACTTTTGCTGATGTCTGGCAACTCACAATAATTCCATCTCCACCTTTCTCCTCCTGTGTCTCCTTCTCAATCTTTCTCCGACTCTTCTGGCTACTTCAGGACAGCCAAGAACTCACGGACGTTGAGAGGGCCATCGAAATCGTCATCAACAACTTCCACTGTCATGCTGTCAAGGGCCGCAAAGAGTGCATCACCCCCAATGAGCTGAAAGAACTGGTGGGACAGAGGCTGCCACATTTAGCAAAGGTGAGGAGAGATGCCAATTTGGGGAGCAGAGGGCCCAAACCAAAGAAGACCATGCAAGGTTTCCAACTGGGCAGACAGAGCTGGCTCACAACTACCTTGTAAGATCTCCCAAGCAGAGGTCCAAGTTCTCACTTCATCTATACACAGATGTAGGTCATTTGGTCTGGTATCCTCCAGATATTTCGGACCATAACTCCCAAAATCCTTGGCCCTGCTGGCTGAGTAGATGGGAGCTATGGTCCAGAACATCTGGAGGACAGCAGAAGCTCTACCTATCCAGGTGTAAACTCCTTTGCCCAATGTTTTGGCTTACAAGGCCCATCAGCTCCACCCAGAATGATGAATGTGAAAGGACTGTGGTATTCATAGTATTACAAATCTGGAGGTTTGACCATTCCCCACCCTTCGTCTTGATATAAGACTCTCAACTGTGGTGGAAATTAAAGGGCAACCGTGTCCTTCCCCACTCTCCATTTTTGTTTTGTTTTGGGTGGCCACCCCATCCTGGTCAATGCAAGTGGATGGAGCCAATCCTTTAAAATGGCTGGCATCTTCAAAGAATGCTGGCATAGAAGTGAGTGGGATACACACCCACACCCACACACACACCCACACACACACACACACACACACACAAACACACACACACACACACACTGTGTGGCCCTGGGTTGGGAGGAGTATATTTTGGAGCCAACACCAACAAGCCCTACCTCTTGTATTCCCTGTTATGATAGGCTGTATCACCCTTGTGTGGTGATACCAAAGGCCACAGAACGAACCCTCTGCTCTCTGCTTATGATTTGTGTGTGTTTTGTTAATCGCTCCCTTTTCTCAAAACAGGGGGCTTGCGCGCTGGAGGAGAAGATCGAGTGCCTTGGAGACAACGAAGAGGCCAGACTCCAGTTTGGTGAATACTGGGATATCATGGGGGATGCAGCTAAGGGTTGTCGAGTTCCAGGAAGCAAGAAGTAACACACACCGGGGAAGATCAGAACCACAAGGCCTTGGACCATTTACACAGAAAGAACAAGAGACTCTCCACCATGACGTCAATCGGTTTTCAATTCAGTGTTAAGAAATTGGGGCAGCAGCTCCCTCTCCCCTCTGGTTTTCTCTGCTTCTGGAATATCGAATTCTAGAGCTGATCTCCTTTCTTCCAGTCAAGAAGCTTTCAATTCCTATCCCAGTTTTTTCTTGGTCATAGGGTTGCTCCAGAACAACACTGTTGCTAGCCTGCCAGAATCTTGACATTCTGGGTTCCTGACCGCTCAACTCTAGAACCTTTCAACTGTGGGGTTTTGTAGGATGGGCTCAGGAACCATAAGGCATCATTTTGGCCAATGGTTGTAGAATGCACATTAGTTTCTTTTGTCTCTTCAGCCCTTCCGACCTTTACCTTAAAAAGTTTAAAACGTTTGGTTCTAGACCCATTAGACCTTAGAGACTTCTGGATCTAGGAGCTTTCCAATGTGATGTCTCTCTCCTTTTTTCTACTTCTGGAACCTGGATGCTGCAGGCTCTGAAAATGTTAAATAATATTGATGTATATTTAATGGGAATGATAAAATTCATCAAAACTTTTTATTTCCTCAGTTTTGATTTACTTTTTTTAAAAGATTCCTCACATCAACTTTTTTGTTTTGTTTTGTTGCCCTGAATGAGATATTGATATTCCCCCCCCCTCCATTTGCCCATTTTCCATAGCATTGATGATGCTTTCCTCCATCAAGTTTGTTTGTGGGCTATGGGTTTAAACAACAGAAATCAGGACTCCATCCTGAATTTTGTCTCTTGGATCAAAGGGAATGCAAAGTTAGTCACCCACAGCGTTCCGAAATCAGATTAGATTTGACCACATGAATCAGGACTAGGGCCATAAGAGAAGTTGTAAGCACACCAAACTCATAGGACTACCACAATAAAAAGATGCATCAGACAATGACAATTAGAAGGCTACCCAAAGCCTTTTCTGTGCCAACCTTCAGCAATGGTTGAATGGAGTCTTCCTTTCTTTCTTTCATTCACGAAATGCAACAATCTGATGCATGTGAAGGGCAAAGAGAAAACTTCTCCATTCCCTCAAAGGGACCTTGCGTAGTGGATCTGCAAGATATCCTAATCTGTGGAAACTCCCTAGTTCGTCTATGCAAGATTCACTGGGGACCTTAATAGAGACATATAAGAAATGGCATCAGTAGCTGCATAGAGCAGGACTTCTGTTTCCATTCCACTCCTGGGGAGGGAAGCATCATCCAGTGATAAGAACCAGAGGCTAGGTATTAAGGCCCAGTACATACCTTCGGGAAAGGGCAGCTGGTGGCGGCCGGTTTTCCCATGGAGGGACGCCGCAGGAGCCAAAGTGCCCGGCGTCCCTCCACCCCCAAAAGAACTAAAAAAACCAGGTTCTTTTTAGGTCGGTTCGCACACGTTACAAGTGTGCCATTGGTGCACTCGTGATGTAAGCAATGCTCAGTGATATGTATATGCTGCGTGTCGCTTACGCCAAGATGGCAGCCCCCATGTGGACGGGAGGCCGCCATTAGGCCACTGCCCACACGTCGTAGGGTTCTGGAGTGTGTGGTTGCTGCGTGTTCCAGAACCCTAATATCAGCGGGAGCACGGCGCTTTTGGCCTATGCCTTGGCTGAGAAGGAGCAGCAAATGAGCCTTTAGTTTTGACATTGGCTTCGCTCTGAACAAACTGCCACATCATTTGAGAAAAGACCCTAATGTTTTCTGAAATAGATCCACATGATGCCCTTTGAAAAGTGACATTTAGGACCCAAAGTCCCAGGATCCTCCCAAGCTGGGGAGATTCTGGGAGTTATGTAGTTGCAAAAGTGACTTTTTCAAGTTCATTGCTGTCTCCATGAAGCCACTCAGCAAGCGGTCCTCCGATGAGTGGCACCCTTCATTATGACCTCTCATGTTTCATCCTATATTTTTTGTTGTTGTAAAAATTGATGGAATAAAAAAAGAAAGAAAAACAAGGAAAAAATCTGTGTTTCATTATCAAATTGTCTTTTCCCTTGTTCGCTCTATGTTTAAAGCAAAAGATATAGGGGACAGGTTCAATCTACGGGTATGGCTCAGTTGACTAAGTCGATGTTTGCCCGAGCATGGCTCCTTAAATGGAAAATTTGACGCCAGAGCCAAAAATAACATGGCAACAGTAGGGAGAGGTTCCTATGTCGCCAAAAACAAGAGCAGTTCAACAAATTATTGCAAACGTCTAGCAATAGGCTCATGTTAAATGAAAGAGCCTGGAGAGGTGAGCCACGCATCAGTAAACAAAAAATATTTTGAACCTTCTAAAGACACCTTCAAATCGTCTTCTAAAATGCACCCAGGGATTATATTTTTATTTACCAGCTTCCACTTTTCTTGCAATTTCTTTCCCAGCTCAAGCTTTATTGCACTGTATTCTCAATACACATTGCTACAATCCAGTGTTGAATGAACATCTGTGCTTTGCCACCCTTCCTTCACCATCCTCCCAATTCTGATGTGGCTAAAAACCGAACAAACTTCCAGCTAGACAGAAGACATGGGGAAAGGGGGGATGATGTAAAAACACTTTGTAAAAAAGGGTTCCTTTGTCAGAGGCTTGGGTGCTATCTGCACTGGCCAGAATACTCTAGAGCAGCCTGAAATATTCTGGCCCTGGAGCTGTCCTGACCTCCCACCATTACCTTGGCTCTCCATTCTGATGCCAGGCATTGTTCACATATGCATTCCAATGCACCGCCTGGTGCAGCCATCACTGGTAAGAGTTGCATGCTTCTGATGTCAGAACAAGACACCCAGCCTTGATCACATTGCTGGGTGCTTCGTTCCGACCTCCAAATGAATGAGTTGCCGCAGCGGCAGCCATGCCAAATGGCACAGCAGGTTAAATATTTGTACTGTAGCCACAACATTGTAAGTTCAATTCTAGAGGAGAGCTTCAAGGTGCGCACAGCCTTTCATCATTTCATAGGTTGGCAAAATGAGTACCAACCTTGCTGGGGGCAAGCGACTTACACATTGTAAACTGTTAGGGAGTGCTGGTTCACTGATATGTAGTATAGAAAAATACTTGCTATTGTATGCAAACAGCTGCCTAGCACTGGATCAGAAGACTCTAGATCAGTGATGGTGAACCTTTTAGAGACCAAGTGCCCAAACTCAAAGGCATTCCTGCGCCAGGTGTTACCCGGTGCTGGGGGGGGGACTTCCAAGAGTGGGACTTTCACCTTCTGAGGGTGGGACTTCTGGGAGCAGGACTTCCTTGGAGATAGCTGAAGACCCTACTCTTCCTTTGCCCTCCCATCTCTCCATGTGCCCCCAGAAATGGCTTCTCATGCCAGAGAGGGCACGCGTGCCATAGGTTTGCCACCATGGTTCTAGATCATCTGGGAAGATCCAGAGCAAGGGACGTTGTATTTAAATCCATGCTAAGAGTTTTATACACCAGATTTGGTGCTGGACAGCATCCAGAATGTTTGCAGAAGACTCAGGCATTTGGCCATGCATCATCCAGAACCCCCACCAAGAGGATAGGGGGAGGCCATTTTATTTGGCCCATGCAGACAGGGCCTTTGTTAATGGAGACACGCATGTACTTCTGGGATGTCACTACAGGTACCAATTACTAGTGAGGGATGGGCAGATGCCAAGAACCAGAGAGAGTTGTGTAGCACATAGCTAGCTGGCTACTTTTAGGTGTGGTGAAAGGTACTCATCCTCATTAGTGTTGACACATGCCTCAACTGCCATGCTGCTTGGGTTTTTTTGTGTGTGCAAAGAATGGGAGAGCTTGTCTGTTGCCTCAGGTGGAAAAAATATCCTGGGCAGCTCTGCTGTCAACTGTGGTCAGACATCCATCTTCAAGGCTGGATGTTTGTGGAGCCATTCTGAGAACGAAAGCTAACTTCTTCTATTGGGAAAGGCACTCTGCACTTTCTCAGAGACTGAAGAGCATCATAATTGCCTGATCTGACCAGAGGAAGGTTTGCATGGCCCAGTATCCTCTTTCCAACAGTGTGTGTGGCCTGAGCACTTCACTCTTCCCTCCAACATTTCTCCTAGGGAAGAGCCACACATAGGTGTTCTTTGCACGCAGAAGGTCTCAGGTTCGAGTCCCCACATCTCCAATTACAAATAAGAACAAGGTGATGGGAAGCATCCCTCTCTGCCACTCTCTGCGTGTTGATTCACCTTTCAACAATTGATTCAATGCATCTACTCTAGTTGAGATTAACCAATATCTTGCAGGCCCAAACACTGCCTTCCTCCGCAGATTCTCCAATTTCGATACCCGCGGGAGGCCAACTTATTTCGGTAGCTAAATCCAAATCATAAAAAGTGAATTAAAAATGCAACCAGTACCATTCTCTCCGTCTCTTTCTCTCCTCCTTCCTCTCTTTCTGGGAGGAAAAAGGTAATTAAAAGAAATTAAAGAACCAGTTCAGATGCTGCCGTGACATTCAAAATTGGTGGCCTGAAGCGGCCAACTCATCCTGCCTGATGGGAGGGAGGACTGGTCCCTTGGACCTTTGCAGGAATTCAGGAATCAATACGATCTCAGAGGAACGAGACTTGATCAAATAGCTCCCCCAACATGCAGCGAAAGGGCACCAGAAGTTGGGAAACTACAGAGCCATTCAGGACGGCCCAAGTTTGGCTGCTAGGTTGGATCCTTCCCTTGCCTTGAGGAATGATTTCATAATGGGGTTCCCTTCTCCCCTTAGCCACTATGGAAACAGGTAAATAGATATCGCAATCCAAAGGTGTGGTGTGATTTAATTAGACAGACGAGGAACATGCCATGAGAGGAGAGGAGATGAGTATACCCAGGGTTGATGCCCCGGTGCCAGCCTCTGTTTGTCCTGGCAGCTGGCAGCTTCCATAATGAGCTGTAGCAAACTGGCTCTGGATTTTAGTCCAGAATTTAAAACATCTGCCCAAGGTGCTGAAATCGTTCCAAAACTGGCTCCGACATTTGAATAGTTTTGCTAACATTCGGTTTAGGACTTGGAACAGATTCTCGTCTTCCCTAAATTTTTCAGGACAAGGTCATTGGTGGGGGGGGGGCTATCTGTGTAGGACAAAAAAAAATGGGACGTTTCAGGAAGACATGCATTACTGAATATTGGGTGTTTTTATTCTACAGTTGTGGGCAAAGAGCTTCTTGAAACTCTCCATCCTATGTAGGGGCAAGGATATGGAGTGAGTGAGGACACCATCAAAAAAGTCCAGTGCAGGAGAAATGTCCCATCTGTGTTTTACGGGTGGAGATTTGTCTTTAAGAGAGATGGTGGACAAGCTTCCTTCTTGCCTGTAGAAAGTTTGTTCTGGCCAACCATTTCACACTCTCTATAACAGTGGTCCCCAATCTGTCGTTTGGGACCCCTTTGGGGGTCGAATGACCCTTTCACAGGGGTCACCTAAGATCATCGGAAAACATCTATTTGCATGCAGCAATGAAAATAATTATATGGTTGGGGGTCATCACAACATGAGAAACTGCATTAAAAGGTTGCGGCATTGGAAAGGTTGAGAACCACTGGTCTATAATGACCTAGGCCAATGGCAGCCACTGGCCCCCATGTCTGCAGAAGGGTTTACACACTGACCAAGATCTACACTTGGGTTTTGTTATTCCACATCTCCCCCTCCACCTGTTAATCCCTTTGAAGGATTTGCTGCTGCTGCAATTTACTAGTAAAGAGGAGACCACAGAATTGGAAGAGTTGGAAGAGACCCCAAGGGCCATCCACTCCAACATTTCAGCCATACAGGAATAACACAATCAAAGCACCCCTGACAGATGGCCATCCAGCCTCTGTTTAAAGACCTCCAAAGGAGGAGACTCCACCACTCTCTGAGGTAGCATTTTCCTCTGTCAAACACCTCTTACATTTGGGAGGCTCTTTCTAAGACTGAGGTGGAATCTCTGTTCTTGGACCTTGCATCCATTGTTCCAGGTCCCATTCTCTGGAGCAGCAGAAAACAAGCTTGCTCCATCCTCAACACGACATCCCTTAGATCAGTGGTGGTGAACCTATGGCACGCTTGCCAAAGGTGGCACTCAGAGCCCTGTCTGTGAACACGTGCGGCAGAATTTGCCAGAGTTTGTTACTAGAAAGCCAGAGGGACACAACACTTTGCGATAAATAAGTGGTTTTTGGGTTCCAGTTTGGGCACTCGATCCCTAAAAGGTTTGCCATCACTGTCCTAGATCTATAATTTCAGAATCAAAACGATCTCCACTGTTGTAATCTAATCTGACCCACTTGATTTTATTGTTAGCCTTTTGTATTTTAATGTATTTTAACGTAATCTCTCTAATTAGTACAATGCGCCCTTGGCTTATGCAGAGGATCTGTTCCAGACCCCCCTGTGTAAGCCAAATACCGCGTATGCTCGAGCTCCATTCAAATGAATGGGGCTCGTGCATGCGGCAGCGCAGTGGTGCACGCCCCATTCATTCGAATGGGATGCGCTGCCCCTTGCACCCCACGCGGCTCTACACAGCTTTGCGCATAAGCTCAAAGCTGCATATAACACGGGCACACTGTATTGGTTTATATGTTACGCAAGCTTTCCATTCACGTGAGCTACGTTATTTTATGCCTTGACGGGTCTATTGACTGTAAATAAAGAATGATTGATTGATTGATTGACTGATTGATTGACCCTTGACGGGTCTATTGACCATAAATAAAGATTGATTGATTAATCAAGGAAGACAAACGCCATGTTCAGAGCAAGGAAAGAGGCAACAGGAGGGAGGAGGCAGGGCCAAAGGCATCCATTGTGGATCACCTCTGCTTTTCCTCCGGGCGTTCTCCAAAAACACCGGGATGAGATCACCCCAATATCCAAATATAATCAAGTGGGAGGACAACAGCAGTCAGGAGACACCCCCGAACCTCTGGTATGTGCATAATGAAAACACAAATTGATTCATTACCATCCTGCCTTATTTGTATCGGCCGTCCTTCCGCACAGTCCAGGAAGACTCTTCTCTAAACATTCCCAAAATATTTCTTCCTCTCTTTTACCCAACGACAAAAAATGAGGCTGTGCGCGGATGGGGGAAACCAGTTTGGGATGCGTTGGGAAATCGTGTGCAATGTCGTAATAAGCGTAATAATAAATCAGAGGTTCCTTTATTGTGCCAGAGGTTGCAAGGTTCCTCCTGGTTTCTGGTTGCATATCACAGGGACTAGATTATTTCTAAGAAGCAAAAGGCAAACGTGTGTCTCATCCCGTTGCATAAGAGGGACATGATGTAAGGATGGATGGAAAGGGGATGACGTCTGACTTACTAGGGCAACAACAAAAATGGATTCAAATTTAGTCATGCTTAGGGAGATCCACTCAAATCAACAGGTCTTACGTTAGTCACAACTTCAACCCATTTCCATGATTTACGCAATGATGCTGCTACTACTTCCTCCTCTTTCTCTTTTTCCTTCTTCTTCTTCCTGTTGTTGTTACTGTCTTTATCTATATTCCTACCTTTCCCCCAAAACTGGGATTCAAGCTGGCTTCCAAACTGGAACAAGCACAACATAGCTAAGAATATACAAAGGGACAACAACAATTTGGAAACACGCACTTGGATGTACAGAAAATATTTGATTAAGCCACATATATACAGACTATTTAAGAACTCCTTTGGAGGATAGGTTTATATAAGAGTCAATACGCACACATTCAAGAACTAACAGAGAGGAGATGAAGTATTATATGTATAACTGTATCTAAGGTCATTTGTTTTGTTATGTCTGTTGTTTCTTGAATTAATTTTATGTTTTTATCTGTGTGATTTTCAATAAAAATATGGGGGGGGGATAAAATGTGAATTTTCAAACGAATGAACAAACAAACAGTATGGCCTTGGTAGGCTAAAAGAAATTCGCAAATGGATACTGAAATTAAGCTTAAAGACGGCGTAAAGACCGGGGAATAATGTGAAAAATGTTAAGTATGTTGGAATACGAAGATTGCAAATCTGCGTATGGGAAAATGTAATAAATATTGTGAAGTCGAAGGCTTTCATGGCCGGCATCCATGGTTTTGTGGGATTTTTGGACTATGCATCCATGTTCTAGAAGAGTTTATTCCTGACGTTTTGCCTGCATCTCTGGCTGGCATCTTCAGAGGATGCTGGCATGGAAGTAACAATACACACCCCACTCACTCTCATGCCAGCATTCTCTGAAGATGCCAGCCACAGATGCTGGCGAAACATCAGGAATAAACTCTTCTAGAACATGGCCACATAACCCAAAAAACCCACAAACAACTAAGTAATAAATATTACTTAACTGTTTAAAAAACAGTATAGCATCCTCTTGGAGAGCCAGTGTGACATAGTGGTTTGAGCATTGGACTAAGAGTTTGGAGACCAGCTGGAATCCCAGTTCATCCATGGAAACCCACTGGGTGAACTGGGGCAAGTCACACACTCTCAGCCACAGAGGATGACCATGGCAAACTCCCTCTGAAAAAACTTGCCAAGAAAACGCTAGAATAGGTTTGCCTTATGGTCACCATAAGTCAGAAATGACTTGAAGGCGCACAACGCCAACAACACTCTCTTAAGAGCCTTTCTTTAAGTTCGAAAAGACTGTCAGAATAAAAATGTTTGTACGCCAATAGGATGGTGAGAAGGTGGGCATTGTGGTCTCCTTGGGAAGAGAGTTCTAGAGCTGGGGTTGCTTGTTTGTTTGTTTGTTTGTTTGTTAGACACCCTCGAGTCAATCTCGACTTCTCCAAGACTCCCTATCCTCCACTACTTTTCTTAGTTCTTTCAGATTCATACTCATGACCTCCTTAATGGAGTCCATCCAGCTAACATCTGATCTTCTTCTCATTTTCCTTCCCTCCACCTTCCCTAGAATTACTGTATAGTCTTTTCCAATGAGTCATGTCTTCTCATGATGTGGCCAAAGTATGGCTGCCTCGTCATATTGGCTTCCAGGGAAACCTCAGGCCTGGCCCATTCTAAGACCCATTTGTTTGTCTTTCACAAGTCTACCACAAGTTCCTTCTTCTGATATTTCCAGCACAAACTTGAGGAACAAAAATGGTGGAGGGTCTAGGAGGGTGACCAAAATGGTGAAGGGTCTAGAAGCTATGTCCTATGAGGAACGACTTAGGGAGCTGGGGGTGTTTAGCCTGGAAAAGAGAAAGGTAAGAGATGATATGATAGCCTTGTTTAAATATTTAAAGGGATGTCATATTGAGGAGGGAGCAAGCTTGTTTTCTGCTGCTCCAGAGAACAGGACCCAATGGAGCAATGGATGCAAGCTGCAGGAAAAGAGACTCCAGCTCAACATTAGGAAGAACTTCCTGACAGTAAGGGCTGTTCGACAGTGGAACACACTCCCTTAAGGTCTTTAAGCAGAGGCTGGATGGCCATCTGTCCGGGATGCTTTGATTGAGAGTTCCTGCATGACAGAATGGTATTGGACTGGATGGCCCTTGGGGTCTCTTCCAACTATAGGATTCTATGACTTGTGTGATCCCTGTAACCATGCAACTAAGCCTGGCTCCATCCTCATTTTGTTTTTTAACTTTCTAGCTAGTAGGATTCCAGCTGGTTCAACATCATCATCATCATTATCATCGTCATCGTAATTAAAAATCAAATCCACATTTCCATCTTGGTTGGCTCAACGCTATCTATTGTCTTCCAAGAACGGCGAGATGGCATGAGAAGATCAGAAGTGAAACATTCCAGACTGATGAAAAGCACATGCTTTTTAAGCTGGACAATGCGGCAATTATCCGGAGGAACTCTCTGCCACAGGATGTAGGTTGGGCCCAATATTGGCAAGCCTTCCAATGGATAAGTGCCAGTCTGACAGGTCAGCGGTGACAAGGGCAATAAAAATATCTCAGGCCAGGAATGTTTTCCAAGGTGGCATGCTAGGCATCCTGGGTCCGAGACACAGACTCGTTGCTGTTTATCTTTCTTATGATGCTAAGCCTCTTTATCTGTGCTGGGATCCAGTGAAATGAGGCTGGCAGAGAGCAGAGATCCACCCAAGGCCACCCACTGTGTGCTTCAGAGGTGACATGCCTCACCCACACAACAAATAACAAATGCTAGTGCTCTAACCACTGCACCATACTGCCCTCCAGCTAATCTCCGCCTCACGAGAGTTAGAGATTTTTTTATTATTACTATTTTATTTCCTTTGATTTTAGCTGGGTGTCGGCCATTCACAGTCATTGCAAACTATTACTCCTGTTCGTGTTCTTGCTATGACTCCTATATATCCTGGCCTTTTCCTAAATCTTTTAATTTTATTATGGTATTTATACCCCGCCCTTCAGCCCTAAAGACTATCAGAGCAAGGTTTACACCTTATCAAAAGCAATATCGATGAACAGCTATCTGGAAACGTCAATAAAAAGTATATATACAAAAGTTATTGAAAAGGCAGGCAATTTGCAAAGTTAAAACCATTAGAATTTTTTGGTTAATTGTATTGTATTGTAATGTACAATGTTGTATATCTATGTGTTGTTGGTTATTTTAACTTGTATGAAGCCTAATAAAGATATGGATAAGGCAAACAAAACAGCACAGTACAGTACACAAAGAAAGGCCCTTCTCTCAGGGGCTGAACAGATGGTCCAGGATGGCATGGGCATGGTATTCTGGCCCTGGCACTCACTCAGGTTGGTTCCCAGATCTGTAAGGGGACAGACGGGTATTTACAGACCCGTCCCTGTGACAACCTGGGACCCACTACTACCATGTGCTCCTTACCTTGCCGTGTCATTGCTCTTACACAGAAGGCCCCCATCCCTAAATCAGATGTGGAAACAGGGCACCTGGCTGCGCCCACATTGGCCAGGCACCCGTTTCCACATCAGATGGGACAACGGGGGGCTTCTGAGTAAGACTAGCAATAGCAATTTCTATACCTCTTATTTGTGAACTCAGCACTCTCCAAGCGGTTTACAATGTGTAAGCCAACTGCCCCCAACAAGCTGGGTATTCATTTTACCGACCTATGAAAGGATGGAAGGCCGAGTCAACCTTGGAGCCCTGCGGGGATCGAACTCACAACCTTGTAGCTTCAGGGCTGGTGTTTAGTCACTGTGCCACCACTGATGCGGCAAAGTAAAGAATGCAAGGGACTGTTTGAACAGCCGGAGTTTGCTGCAGAGTTTCCAGGAAACTCCGCAGCAACCCAAAGGTCAAATTATCCCGGAGTAACAGGTCAAATCCACCAGATCCACACCCAGTTGGGTAGGATCAGGTCCAATCTTGCACCCAGGGATTTGGCCTGCATCGTCTGAATTAGGTGACACTTGGCTGAGGGCAACAGGGGTCTTTGTGCCTGTGCAGAAAGCCCCTTAGGGCTTGTCTACACTTGCCAGCATACTCCAGGCTGCCCCCAGAATATTCTGGCCTTGAATTCGTCTCTTACCTTGGTCTCTTCTCCCAGTGATGACAGGCAGCTCCCTTCTCATGCGCGGTCCCTATATATCACCCAGCACCACTACTGAGGTCCGAACAAAGCACCTAGCCATGCTATCAATGCTGGGCACTTCGTTCTGAACTCAGAGTGACTGGTGCCCACAATGGATACCAAAATTTCTGTATGCTCAGCCACTCGTTGTTGCCGAAAACCCCTGAAAACTCAAAGCAAATGGTGAGTTTTTAAAATACACAGTAACAGCATTATAGCAATAGCATTTACATTTCTATACTGCTTCATACAGAACTCAGTAGTCTCTAAGTGGTTTACAATCTGTAAGACAATTCCTCCTAGCAAGTTGGGTACTCATTTTAGTACAAAAGGATGAAAGGCTGAGTCCACCCTGGAGCCCTGCAGGGACTGAACTCACAACCTTGTGGCTGCAATACTGGCTGCAGTAATGGCATGTATCCACTGCGCCATCAGGACTCCTGACAAGGCAAAGGAAGCCCTGAATCAGGTGCAGGTATTGAGTATTGGGTACCACATCAGTAAAGACAGTCTGGACCTATGATGTCGAAGGCTTTCATGGCCTGCATCCATAGTTTTCTGTGGGTTTTTCGGACTCTGTAGTTATATTCTAGAAGAGTTTAATCCTGACGTTCCACCAGCATCTGTGGCTGGCATCTTTAGAGAATGCTGGCCTAGAAGAGAGCTGGATATATAAGCTGGGTCACACAGTGTGTGTGTGTGTGTGTGTGTGTGTGTGCGCACATATATATATATACACATACACCCCACTCTCTTCCATGCCAGCATTCTCTGAAGATGCCAGCCACAGATGCTGGTGAAACATCAGGAATAAACTCTTCTAGAACATGGCCACAGAGACCGAAAAACCCACAAAAAACTAAGTCTAGACCTGATTTGGGGGTTTGGCCCTGCATCGTGTAAACAGGACTCAGTGAGTTCAGGGGGAATACATTCAGGTTACAACACCCATGTAGAGAAGGCCAGAGTCCCACCACCATTGCAAGCACTTGTTGGTGGGGATGCAAGAGATAGGCTTCTTGGTGGCTGTCCCTAGACTCTATATCACTGCCTTCCCAGGGAGGCCAGAATGGCTCTCTCCTTGTTGACCTTCTGTTGGCAAGCTAAAATCATTTTATTCAGACAGGCTTTTAAAACCAACAGTTTTTCAAGAAAGTTCTGGGGCAGTGGTTCTCAACAATCCTAATGCCATGACCCTTTAATACAGTTCCTCATGTTGTGGTGACCCCAACCATAAAATAATTTTCCTCTTGGTTCTGATGGTCTTAGGCAAAATAATCCAGGTTGACACCACTTTAACTGCCATGGCTCAAGGCTATGGAATTCTGGGAACTGTAGTTTTGTGAGACAATTAGCCTTCACTGTCAGAGAGCTCTGGTGCCACAACAAACCACAATTTCCAGAGTTCCATAGCACTGAGCCACAGTGGTTAAAGTGGTGTCAACCTGGATTAGTTCTGCAGTGCGCATGCCACCCAAACATAAATCTAATTAAGCCTGGGGATCTTGGTTACAAAAGAGAGTTGTTGCACTGGTGACCGGTTGCCATATGACACACCTTGTAAAAATGCAACACACACAAAGGCACAAAAGTTCAGTGTGATGACACTAAGCAGAAGGGAATGAGCGATGAGACACACATCTCCATCATGATTCTGGGGCTGTGCTTTTCCTTGGAGTGACAGAACGCTGCCATGTTCAATTGACAAATTGGTGCGGTGACTGTGAGTTTCACTGAGGCGCTGCTTACAAAGATACATTGAACAGAGCTGATAAATTTAATTTTAAAAACCAATTTGTCACAATTACTGTCCTCAGAGTAGGAAGAGCCCTGCCAGATGGCGCAAAGCTTTCAGACAGTTGCGGTATCTGTTGCTGTAGTTCTCCGGTTTTTAAAAACACAGTCAGGGCTTTGTAACTTCGGATTCTTTATCCATGGAGTCGAGCATCCATGGCTTGAAATATATATTTAAATATATATATAAGTTCCAAAAAAGCAAACCTTCATTTGGCTATTTTGCACAAGGGGCACCATTTTACTACGCCATTGTATTTAATGGGACTTGAGCATTTATCAATTTGGGTATCCTGTAACCAAACCTCAGCAGGGCCCTCTTTATCCACTCGATTTTTCAGTGTCGATACTTTCTGTCAGTTCCCCACAGCATCTACAACATTTTATTTCTAGCCTTAGTCTCAAAGGTGCTACAAGATCCCTTTGCGTACGGATGCAGACCAATATGCCCTCAAATTTTCACAGTTCGGGACTTATTCTGTGCAAAATTCACATGCGGTTATTATGTTGCGCAAACCAGCATTTTCCTTGCAGAGAGAGCTGCTTTTAGTGCAGAAGATATTATGCATCGACTGGATCTGCAGACTTTGGGGATTATTTTGTGCAAAATTCACATGTGTTGGTTTTGTATAGAAAATAGTATTTTCTGTGCTACTTCTTGACCAAGAAATGCTGTAATTCAGAATTTATTCTGAATCAATTCATACATGGTAGATTTGGACCCGGGGGGGGGGAAATACTACTTTCTGTACATAAAAAAACCTGTTGGCTGCACAGATTCTCTTTCTGTGCAAAGCAACCATGTGCCAGTTTTACTCAGAATAAGTCCCAAATTGTGAATCAGCTTTAAAACCTGTGCAGTTTTCAAAGTTTTTCTTGGGGCTGCCATAAATGGGAAACCATTTCATAGCATACAACAACAACAACAAGAGATTGTAGAAATGAAACAGCCATGAGTGCATAAGTCTAGGATCCTAGCATAGCCAATGGCTCCTCTTCTTCATCCTGGAGAGAAGTGACCATTGAGGTGCCACAGGGTTCTGTCCTGGGCCCAGTGCTATTCAACATCTTTATCAATGGCTTGGATGAAGGAACAGAGGGCATGCTTATCAAATTTGAAAATGACACCAAATTTTAAAAAAGGAACTATCCCCTGGTGAAAGGCAAGAGTGGGGCAGTACAGACCACCCTGAAACAGCGGCCTGCACTCACCCATTTTACCTGTGGAAGGACACAGCAACCACCAAACAGTGTGGCATCCCTCCGCGGTAAAAAGGACCCGGTTCTTCTGGGTTCTTTTTGCAGCATCCACCTTACATCACTGAGAGTGGACAGCAGTACCCAATGAGACAAAGGAAGTATGCAATGGCATAAGGCCATTGGCGCACTTGTGATGTAACTGACGTGCAGCGATGTGTGGACGCTGTGCGGCGGCGACGTCATCATGGTGGCACCCATGTGGATGGGATGCCTCCATGAAACCATCACCCTGGCATTCTAGGGTTAGGGGCCGTGTGGTTGGTGCGCCATCCCTAACCCTAGAATCGCCTCTGCCATGCCACAAAGCTCCTGTCTGTCTCAGGCCAGAGTAACCTGGCTTGGAAGCACTGATCCTGCTCTAGTCTCTCATCCCTCCAGCCTTTAGTATGAGCACAAACTGTTATGCCTGTTGGAATTTTGATATTTTGCATTGTTTTCCTTTACTTCGTTTGTTACATCCTTTGTTACATGCCCCTAAACTTTACCCTCGACTTATCCATGGATCATATCAAAATCCATCATTTTGGCCCCAAAATAACCCTCGACTTATACATGGGGTCAACTTATAGTCAAGTATATACGGTAGTTAGCCACTGAGATCTTGTCCCATTGAGTACTTCCTCTGTCTCGTTGGGTACCACTGCCCACTCTCAGAGATAGGATACTGGGTTAAGCCAGAGCATAAGACGAATCCATGTTGTCTGCTCTGTCTGTCCATACTTTGGGCCTTACGCACCAGAGCAACACGTGGGCGATACTCTTGTCTCATTCTGTATCACCAGCAGAAGACTGAGAAAGACACTGGGCGGGATGCTCCGATTTTGCAATGGCGCTCATGCGCGCTCTCTTTCTCCAGGATGCCAGTGAGTTGCAAAGCCCTACCCAAAGGAACGCCCCAGCATTAAAAGAGGGGGGGGAAAAATATTTCTCTTTAAATGGAAGTCAAACCCAGCCTCGTGACACAGGTGCTGGCTAAATGCAAGAAGTGGGAGGTGTCTACTCTCATATAGCCCCATTCCTGTAAAGGCAGAAGCAGGAAAGAAGCCGGCAGACGGGAACAAAAGTCTTTGGCGGGACAGGTCACCCACACCCCACCCTACAATAACAACAACCATGCACGGTAAGGGGAGAGAGGAGGTATATGATAATGTCATCTGCATAAATGTTGAACTACCAACTGGGTGGGAGAAGGTAATCTTAAGCAGACCCTTTGATGGGAAGCAGGAGTTGTTTCATGGGAGAGTTTGGATGGCGTGTAGAAGCCTCTGAGATGTAAGGCATGTACCTGCAAGTTTGGGCAAAAGGATTTTGCAAAGCTGACACGCTAGAGAACTAATCTGGGTGCAAGAGAAGCGCATGATGGGGGAGAGAATAGAAAAGTAAGGTTAAAATAGAAGGTATTTGAGGAATGAAATGCCACGACCTTCACTCGATTCCGGCTCTTGACTCTCTTCCATCCCAGAGGCGAACTGATTCTAGCCTTCTGTGATTTATCTAATGGCAAAATGGACTTCTCAAGGTCCATCAACGTCCGTTGCAATATCCTCACACAAGAAGAGGCTCATATTTGTCTGCCTTAAAGGCGAAGGCCTACTGTTGGTTCCTAGGCGTGCAACTTTTGCATAAGAATAAAAGAAGTTTCCCAGGGTACCAGATCAAGTCAGGATCTACCACACCCAAGGCCCTTTCATGCTGCTCAGCTGTAGTGGTGTGATTCCACCTCAACTGCTAGGGAATCCTGGGATCTGTAGTTTCACGATTGAGAATGCTCAGCCGCTGCACCCTAGTGCTTCTTCGAACTGCACATCCCAGGATTGCATAGGATGCAGCAATTGTATAATGTAAAGGCATACTTTGTCCAAGTGGTCAGTCAGAAGTAGGCTAATAGTCCAACTAGGAGAAAGCCAACAATGGTCCAACTGGTAGAGTACAGGCAACCTTTATAATTGTTGTGTTCTGACCATTGGATATGTTGAGATATAAACACACATCGAAGTGAAAGAAGGATATCTCAGCGGCACAACCGAGTACACTCTGCAGTACTCCTCAGAGTATCTCCTCAGAGGTTAAGTCTTACTTTGCACAGTGGCATTGACTCCCAGGAACTGGGGATGAGATGGCAAGAATGAATGGGAAATAGAGATCAGCTGGGGTTGATGGAGGCTATAATCCAAGACATCTGGAGGCTGCTGAGGAATATCTTCTCTGGGTTTCTTCCTTCCCATCAAAGTCGGCTAAGATCTTGAAAAGCTGGGGCTACTTCGGGATCTTAGTGAATCCATTTGGCTCGGTTATTGTAGATTCTGGATAGAAAACCTTCAGAGAGATTGAGGGGGAAGTGTTTGTTTGTGGATTATAACTCCTAGTATCCTCCAGGCAACAAATTAAAATAATGCTAAATTATATTAAATGAAATTAACTCTATCTGAGATGCCAAGAAGCTAGAGAGAAAGGGATTGGGGGCATAAAGGATGTTGAGCCAGTGTAGAGTAGTAGTTTGAATATTGGACTACGGCTCCGGAGACCTGGGTTCAAATCCCAGTTTGGCCATGGAAACCTTCAGCAAGTCATGCCTTCTCAGTAGAAGGCAAAGGCAAACCCCCTCTGAACAAATTTGCCAAGAAAACCCCATGATAGGTTTCGCCTTAGGGTCATCATAAGTTGGAAATGACGTGAAGGCACACAACGATAACACAACCCACCACAAAGGCTTTTCTGGGCAAGCTGGCATACAAATCAGCCTCGGAAAGGGTGATAGGTCCTTCTAGCTCTGTATTGTCTAACCCAGTGGTTCTCAACCTTCCTAATGCCGCAACCCTTTAATACAGTTCCTCATGTTGTGGTGACCCCCAACCGATGGTTTCGGTTCTTGCAACCATCAGAAATATGTGTTTCCCAATGATCTTCGGCAACCCCTATTAAAAGGGTCATTCAACTCCCAAAGGGGTCGCAACCCACAAGTTGGGAACCGCTGGTCTAACTGCTGGTCTGACACTGGCTTGCCTTCCAATGCCTCTAAGGCAGAGGTGGTCCAGCTCCAGATCTAGAACCAGATTTGGCCCCACAAGGATATTTTTCTGATCCAAAGCACTCCCAAAAAACTGTGCCTTCTTCTGAGGATGAAAGTGGACCCCAGACCGGCCACAAATGTCCACCTCTGGTCTAAGGGCAGAGAAAAGAGACGCATAGATCTGCTTCCTGAGCATCATTTAGCATGGAATGCCAGTGGTTGAAACTGGGATCTTCGGAGTGTAAAACTTGGTTTGCCGTACTAATGGCAGGCAGGACACCAATCTGGTTCTCCCAGTCGGGCAAACTTGCAAGAAATTGGCAAGGTGTTCTGACATTACACAATGTCGCCTATCTTGCGCTAAGTTTGTGTAATGCCCAAATTAAGAAAATGATGGATGACTAGAAGTGGTTTCGGTGCATTCTACCCAGTTCCCAGGACTGAACTTCTTTAATTCTAAGGATCCGTCTTCCTTTAGGCTTCTTTAGTCTCCTTTAGTCTCCGGTCGGTGACAAAAATTATATCACAAAATTGAATTCACACAAGTTTGCAAACAAGCAGATGTTTGATTGCGATTGAATGTAAGAATGATCAGTATAAGTGTTTCTGACTCTCATTAGTTTAACAATAGCAAGCGAAATGGGAAAATTGAAATAATAAAACTTTGACATGGATGACTTTGTGCCAATCTCTTATTGTGTTTGTTACTTGATTATATATTGTACTTGCACTTTGTTGCTACCAGCCTCGATCCTCAAAAAGGGAGAGGCGAGATATAAATTATTATTATTATTATTATTATTATTATTATTATCCATTAGCTTTGGTGCCCCTCATTGTAAAATAGGAGCATTAATCCAGTCTCAATGCAGTTCCACTTTGAGAATGTGGGTTTCAAATCCCTGTAAATGAAAGAAGACAGATGTTAGTGTCTATTTGGGCCTGAGTTTTGAAACGTTCATGACGTCCTTATGATGCCGGGACATGCGGACGCTAAGCGGCCATCGCGTCAAAATGGCGGCGCCCATGTAGACAGGGCAACAGCATTTTGCCACCGCCAGTACATACTAGGATAACCCTAGTATGTACTAGGGTTAGGGAGTGTCTGAATGGTGCATGCTCCCTAATCCTACTGCTGCTGCCGCCACGCTACATTTTGCCGGTCTGTATCCCACCATTGTGTCTTTTTAACCCTGTCTTCAGAGGTGTTAGTGCCATTGGGTTGTTGTTGTTGTGTGCCTTCAAGTCATTTCTGACTTATGGCACCCTTTCGCAGGGTTTTCTTGGCAAGTTTCTTCTGAGGGGGTTTGCCATTGCCATCCTCTGAGGCTGAGAGAGTGTGACTTGCCCATGGCCACCCATTGGGTTTCCATGATTCAAACCCCGCTCTCCAGAGTCATAGTCCACCACACCGTGCTGGCTATTGGCTACAATTTTATTAGCTCGGGCTTTCTGTTTTAATGCTGTTTATATCTGGTTGATCAAGTGGAACATGTTCCAGTATGACCACCTTCCTTCTTTTACAGTTCTCTATATATAGATTTTAAAGTGCTTTTTGAAAAAGGTTTCTGCTTTGGACTCATTAATTCATTGACGCCCTGCTGTTTGCATCATGTTTGGGATTTTACAAGTGGTTGTGAGCACCAATGATTAATACTCACACACAGACACATATGTATTCAGGGCTTCCCAAATACACACACACACACACACACACCCCAGCCTTCTCTTTTCCAAGGAATCATATATGCACCCTTAACAGCTTCTTCGTGTGGGGGTTTCCTTAAAAATAGAATTTATGTCACAAAGTCATATGCACATGAAAAATTAAAGATGACAATATCAGAGAAGTGTTGCAAAATTGCAGGAGAAACTTTAAATGAAGTTTGCACCTCTGTGCTTCAACAACGCAGGCCATGAGATGGACACCATCCATAAAACTGTAGTTTAAGATAGCATTCGTAACGCTGATAAGATTATTATTATAAGATTATAATATAATATAATACATCTAAGGAAATAGACTCAAGTCTATGAAAGCTCACGCTGCCAACTTCTTTCTTGCAGTTAGTCTCAAAGGTGCTACAAGATCTCTCTACATACTGACTCTACAGACTAATGCGGCTATATCTTTGAATAATATCATATAGTATAACAATATTAATCTACTAAATATTATAATATTATAATAATATAATAATATTTAGTTCATAATATTTTTAATGTAGTATAAATAGAAATGTGTTGACTCAGCCTCCAAATAATCCTTACAGCTACGATTTGCAGTTAAGAGTATATAATAATTATAATAATAATAGTAATAATATTTATTTCTAGCCCGCCTCTTCCTACGGATTGAGACAGGTTACAATACAATACAATACAATACAATATACATTTTTTGCCTTCAAAGTCTCATTCTATTATCAGGTGTATGTTTGGAGTCTGCAGCTGGTTTGCTTCCAGCTGGGGCTGCATTGCAAAGACCAAATTGGAAGCACTAATTGAAGGATTGCAAGCCGCAAAGGAATGTCGGTCACAATGCACTTGGCTAAAAATGAAAAGGGACTGGCAAGCCCTAAATACCAAAATGGAGGAAGGCAGTGGATTCACAGGAGGGCAAAGACATAAGGCAGGATGCCTAGCATCTCAAGGATTCATCGGGAGTATTTTTTGCAACAGTGGAGCTCAGGTTTGGGATATGTAGGTTCATAAGAGAAAATAAAAAGTGCATTAAAGTATGTTCAGAGTGCCGTAATTGCTTCCTTTCCAAGAAAAGGATTTTCTTATGGCCAAGATTGGAGTGGTCACGGTGGTATCTACCAGATCTTGGAAATGTTATTTTGGGGGACTACAAGTCCACAGTCTTCCAGTCAGTATGGCCATGTGGTATTCTGGGATATTCTGGGAGTTGTAGTCCAAAATAAAGCACATCTGTAATCTCTGAGAGTGATAGTGGGAAGCTTTCAGGCTAGAGATAATACACCTTTGAGCCCAATGTAAGAGAAGCCTCACTTGATTAATCTAGTCCAATAGTTCCCAAACTTTGGTTTTCCAGATGTTTTGGACTTCAGCTCCTAGAATTCCTGACTGCTGGCCAAGCTGTCTGGGGCTTCTGGGAGTTGAAGTCCATAACATCTGGAGGATCAAAGTTTGGGGATCGCTAGTCTAGTCCCTTGCATTCAGAGACCCCTCCGCATTTCATAAGTAGTATTTATTTAATTTATTTATTTCATTCATGTTGCAACATGGAAGTTCCTTCTCCTTTTCGTGGCCAATGATCAGTTTGGGGCTGGAGCTGCCCGTTTTTGTTCCCGAGGGACACCACAGCAGCCAAACTGTGAGGCGTCCCTCCACACCAAAAAGAACCCAGAAAAAACAGGTTCTTTTAAGTCTATGCGGCGGATGTCACGAGTGCACCATTGGTGCACTGTGGCACATCAGTGACGTAAGCGACGTGCAGTGATGCCTGTACACTGTATGTCGCTTACATCATGATGGCAACCCCATGTGGACAGGAGGCCGCCATAATGGCGCTGCTGTTATGTGCTAGGGTTTGGGAGTATGTGGCTGGTGTGCGCTCCCGATCCCTAGAATTGGCACCGGCATGCCGCTTCCCACCCATCTGTCTTGGGCCTTTCTCCCCAATGAAATTATGTATCTTCCTTCCCTACATAGTAATGGTGGCTTGGATCTCCACTATAATCCCCATTGTCCGCATCACTGGCCATGCTGTCTGGGGAGGATGGGAACAGCAGTACAACGTCAGCGAACATGGAAGTCCCTATCAACAAATAAGCACAGCCCTTTACGAAACTGGAAACAAAGGAAAGGTAGTTTCTCTGAAGTCGGCCATGAATCTAAAATTTGCAATGACAAAAGGAAGCCACCTAAGAGAGGGGTCATCCCCAGCCCTTGTGGCCATGAGTCCCAGAGGTTTAAGCTCATGCATCTGCATTTGACAACGGATCCAATGTCCTAGAGAGGTGGCGGGGTCTCCTTCTCTGGACATCTTCCTGGTGAGGATGTTGTAGCTGGAGTTGCTACACTGAGGTTAAACTAGATGACCCATGGGTCCCTTTATAAATCTATGGTTCTATGGGGAAGGGATTCCTTTACCCAGCTCTGACCTTAAACACTAAACCGTTTCATGGACAGCATCCCGAACTTTGAAGATGATTCATTTCTAGACATTTTTGGCTGGAGGGTTCTGGGAATTGCAATCCAAAAACTGACACCTCCAAGCTCTGGGGTGGACTATATTAGAACATGGAGGTTCTGTTTTGTTGTTACCACCAATGCTACCCCCCATTAAGTTTATTCTTCTCCCAACCACCCTTCTTTATATTGTGTTGCTGTAGTTGCAAAGCCTGAGTATGTGGATGCCGTTAGATTACAGTCACCATCATCCCTCACTGTTGGCCGTGCTGGCTGGTGGATTCCGGGAGTCACAACCCACAACATGTCACAATATCTCTAAGCTGAGACCCTCTATCACTGATCTTGGAGTCGAAACGAAGCTGTCTCCAAATAAAATTGTAATTTCTCATAGGGAACAAGAACAGCATAGGCAGCCAACATATTAAATTCATGTTTGAGGTGTGTGCCGGAGGCCGGGTGCAAGGGAGGGAAATCCATACCACAAAAATCCCACAAGGGGCAAGCAAGCTCACACTTGTTCAATCTGATCTGTTCAGTCTACCGACGCTTGCAAAAGTCACACACCTGAGTTTTGCAAATTCACCTTATTTGTCCATTTGGATGATTCCTTGGTCCCTCTTTCCATTGACTGAAATCAAGGTAGGACTACGGTAAATCCTGCCTTAAAAATCATGTATACCCAATTCGGGGAGAAAAGTGGGATGCAAATTAACATAATAAACAAACATACCCCACAATTGTTGCTTGGACTGCGACTCCCAGCAGCCCCTGGGAGTTGCGTTCCATCTTGGCACCGCCATGGTTGCTGCCGCACTGCAGAATTAATGCAATATGACACTGCTTTAACTGCTGTAACTTGATCATATATACCCTTCCCTTAACTGTAATTCCCAGGATGCAACCATGGCAGTTAATGTGGAATCATAGTGCTATAAATATAGTGTGGAAGGGACCATGGTTCATATTTGGATGGGAGACCACCAGGTTTGACTCCATTTGGGAGAGGTTTCTTCCTTTGGGCCGATGTTGACATTCCCTTTGTAGGAATATATATATATATATACTATATATATATATATATATATATATATATATATATATATATATATTAGAAGTGTATATTAGGAGACCCAGTGTGGTGCAATGGTTTGAGTCTCGGACTATGACTCTGGAGACCAGGGTTCAAATCCCACCTTGGTTATGTCAACCCACTGGATGACCCTGGGCAAGCCACACTCTCTCAGCCTCAGAGAGGCTTTGACTTTTGCGGATTTGATTATTTGCAGTTTTGATTAATATGTCCTCTCTCTAGGAATCGCTAAGTCTTCCAGTGCAATTGTGCTAGAAGTTGACCATAGAGTTGCACTGGAGGATTTAGAGATAACACTCATCTAGGCATTTGTCGGTCCTCCAGCATGATTCTGTGGTCAAATTCTGGCAGATGTTGACCACAGAGTTGAACTGGTGGATCTGGAGATCCCTAGACAGGTAAAAAGAATATTGGTTTTTTATTTGCAGTTTTATTTGCTGTGTGTGTGTGTGTGTGTGTGTGTGTGTGTACACACACACACACACACACACACACCCTACTCTCTTCCATGCCAGCATTCTCTGAAGATGCCAGCCATGGATGCAGGCAAAACGTTAGGAATAAACTCTTGTAGAACATGGCCACATAGTCCAGAAAACCCACAAAAAACTTTCTTCATCTTGAGTTCATCACAACAGTATGCAACATGTACCCATGTTGTGGGTAGGGAACACTGAGTACAATAAAGGATGCGCTGCCAATACTAGAGTTCAGGAGCACATAGTAACCGCATGCTCCCAAACCCTAGCGTGTAACAGCAGTGGCATTGTGGCGTCCCGTCCACACGGGAGCCGCCATGGTGACGTAAGTGATGTGCACTGTACAGACTTCGCTGCGCATCGCTTACATCATCAGTGCACCAATGGCACACTCATGACGTGTACCGGGTGTCGTAAAAAAAAACCTCGTTTTTTTCCAGGTACTTTTGGGGACGGAGGGATGCAGCGCAGTTTGGCTGCTGTGGCGTTCCTCCAGAGGAAAACTGGATGCCTCCAGCCCACCATTTCGGGGCGGTATGTACTGTGCCAAGGCTAGCCAATAGAAGCTGTGGCCAAACTCAGTTCTCAACTTATGGTTCCTTACGTAGTTTTGGACCCTTACCACTTCACCTCAACTTCATTTCTCATTCCCTTCTAAGAGGAGCGTTCCAGCTTTCTGTGTTTTTGCTGTCTCTCTCATTGCTAAGCCACAGGATGTTCCAGCGTACTGAGGTTTGCAGATGTTCCTCTGTCAAGTTAGAACGGTCTGGTGTGACCAGATTTTCCAGGGTTGGGCAAGCATTTCAGCACCTACCCCTGTTCCCTATCAGGACGGGTGCATCGGAGCCACCTCTGCTTTCCTGCTGGTCACCTGTTAAGGATGCAATGCCTGTGACACATCACACAAACCCCCACCTACCTGCCAGAGGGGCATCTAAGGTCAGCCCTCTACTGAAGCAAGGGCAGGCATTCCTACTCAGGGTGGAGCTGGCTGTTAGGATGGCAATAGCAACTCCTAGCATCCTCCTGGGGCCATAGTAGCTGGAGGGTTCTAGATGCCATAATCCAAAAAGGTAACCTCCCCAGGTTCTTCTGGAACAACACTGAGCTTTGGAGCATCTGTCAATTTCATATTGACTGAGGCTCTTGACAGACAATGATATGACAGCAGATATAGGTTTCATAGAATAATAGACTTGTAGAATTGGAAGAGACTCCAAGGGCCATCCAGTCCAACCCCATTCTGCCATGCAGGAACTCTCAATCAAAGCATCCCTGACAGATGGCCATCCAGCCTCTGTTTAAAGACCTCCAAGGAAGCAGACTCCACCAAATTCTAAGAGAGTGTGTTCGACTATCAAACAGCTCTTACTGTCAGGAAGAGGAAAGAGGGGATTCTTGCCCTTCTGGCAAAAGGAAAATACTACAGCCTCCCTTTTCTTGTCCTTTCTTCCTTCCTTTGCCATTTTGACCTTGGTCTGATGTTGTTGGGCCACACACATCCTTCTTTTCATCTATGAAACGTTGGAAGCTAGGCCATCAATGGAGTCAGTAAATGTGGTGCCTCTGATCTATGCAACTAATGCAAGAAAGGATAAACAGTGTGGTTATCTATCTTCCTTCCATAGAATAGTAGAGTTGGAAAAGACCTCAAGGGCCATCCAGTCCAACCCATTCTGCCATGCAGAAACTCTCAATCAAAGCATCCCCGACAGATGGCCATCCAGCCTCTGTTTAAAAACCCCTAAGGAAGGGGACTCCACTACACTCCGAGGAAGGAGTCTATTCCACTGTCGAACAGCTCTTACTGTCAGGAGGTTCCTTCTAATGTTGAGGTGGAATCCCTTTTCCTGGAGCTTGCATCCATTGTTCCATGTTCTAGTCTCTGGAGCAGCAGAAAACAAGCTTGCTCCCTCCTCAATATGACATTCCTTTAAATACTTAAACAGAGCTATCATATCACCCCTTAACCTTCTCTTCTCCAAGCTAAACATCCCTAGCTCCCTAAGGCGTTTCTTATAGGGCATGGTTTCCAGACCCTTCACCATTTTAGTCTCCTTTGGACACGCTCCAGTTTCTCCACATCCTTTTTAAAATGTGGTGCCCAGAACTGGACACAATATTGGGGTCATCCTGGGTTGCCACAAGGAGCAAATGCAAAAAGAAATATTCTGGGCTAGTCTACACCTAGTCTGAAAATGTTCGTACATTTTCATCGATGGTTCATTGTCTCCGCTTTCTTGTGCATATTCACATCTATTGGCCCTCCTTCTGCCAAAAATGCCCAGGCGTTCAAATCCACGGAAAGCAGGTGGACGGCCGCACGCTCGATAACGCGGATCCTCTGGTTTGAAAAATTGCAAAGTGAATACAGAGTTTGTGGAGTTTTTTGCACACCTCTAGCAAAACTCCCAAGCTGCTCCGAATCGCAGGTGGCAGGATTGCATTTCATTCAAATGGAACAAGGAGTGTTTGAATCATGAAGGCAAGCCCATAGTACTACTAGCTTGAGGCTTCTCCTACAAGGAGAATGTCAACTCTGTCGGCTCCGACAAGGAGTTGGAATGTCAACTCCTACAAGGAGGACGTCAACTCTGACTTTCCAGAATGGCGCTTGCATTTGTTCCCTGTATGTTTAGCACTCTGTGTTGCATCAATGTGAAAGACAGTAGCAACTGGTTGCTGCTACCCATAACAGATACATATTGCCTTCCAGCCACATTGGAACGAGAGCCAAGAGATATTACTGGTGACAGGTTCAATCTGAGGAATTATAGTGGATAGCTCAGTGGGGGGAAAAGTGATGCCTTCTGGGCAGCTGCAAAAAACGAAATCCATGTATGTTGGGCATTGTATATTGTGTTGCAGGATGCTTTTTTAAAAACTGTCCATCCGTCTGTGGATAGGGTCAGGAAACTCTGAAAAGGAGCCAACCCAACACAAAGAAACCGGTCATTCATGGGCCGTCCATGTGGCACGATGCCATCGCCTGTTGCACACACGGCACTGTGGCAAATTAAGGGCACTGTGGGATCATTGTCTGGTTGTCCACCCAGAATGTAAAAGAGACCAGAAAGACTGAGTGAGAAAGAGAGATAGAAAGAGAGAAAGAGAGAGAGACAGGGATTGAGAAAGAGTGGAGCTGTTTTTTTTCCAGATCCAGAACTGGAAGGCCGTCGGTTGCAAAAATGCTGAGTAAAACAATATAACCAGCTCCCAACCTCTTCTCCTGGCGTGTGTTTTTTTCCTGTGGATGGCGTTGCATCCTGTGATTTTTAAGTCCGCCCCGAAAGGACTGAAGGTTGCTTTCCAGAACCACCATTTTGGGATAACCTTACTCCTCTGTGCAGCTGGATCTGTCTCTTGAACTATTTTTTAAACATTGTTTTAAACTTCTTTCCAGCAAAGAGGGTCTCCACCAGGGAAGAACCAGCGTCAGGTAAATCGCTGTCATTCTCATTTTCAAGAAAGGTCTCAGCTCCTGGGAGTAATGCATGTCAGAAAGTGGCTGGAGTTGTGGGTTTCTTTGCTGGTCGTAAATGCAGGGAACAAGGGGTTATTGGGTTTTCTTAATCTGCTAGTCCTCAATTCCTTTCCGTGGAAGGAAAAGAAATCGGTGAGATGGGACACGTAGCCGTTCCAAGAGTTTCCAAGAGACCTAATCCGACCACATAGACAGACAGTGGCATTGCTCCTCTATGGATTATTATATGGTCTTGGCATGATGGTGGTGAACATTATCTTATGTGGCGGACTTTTTAGGAGAGAAATTCAGGCAACAGCTGTGTTTTTTCTGGAGGAGAAAGCTTTAGGTGCCCAAAAGTTAGTCGGAGTTGCTGAAAGCATTTTTTTTTGCACAGCGGTGGGGAAGATCTTAGGAAAGAAAACCCATGCCACAGGGAAGGGAACATGAAACTGGTTTATAAAAGATTGTAAATCACAGGTTTTTAAATCGAGGGACAATAGGAAGACTTAAAATGCCCAAAGAGGGAGACACCCAAATTTAGAGCTTGGAACAAATGCATTAGGAGTAAGAACATGATCTGTAACATTTTACCTTTGGGGGAAATAACAACCTCCCTTTTGCAAAAGAAGCTGCAACAATATTTTTTGCACATCATGCATTGCAAAGAATCTTACTATTTAAGGGGTTGAAAAAAATCTCTGGGGCCATTTTGGAGAGGATTTCCCCCATTTTCGACCATTTCCTTCCTTTTGTAGACGGATTTCCCCCCTTGGGGTTAAAAGAGCAAACAAGGCACACAACAAGCAACAAAAAAACAATGGAGCCTTTACGGGAAAAGTCACACTGTGTGTTATGTGGGATTAACGCATATGAGTCTGAAAAGCAGCTTCCCAGATTCTGGACACAATAGACTGATTTTTGCCAGTGAGACAAACAAAAACGAAGCCACTTGGCATGCCAAATTTGAAAAGACGGATTTTTTATATTATTGGACTACAATCTCAGAACTTTCCAGTATTTTCAATATCCTTTTGAAAACAGGCAAACATATGGTCTGTGTGTGTGTGTGTGTGTGTGTGTGTGTGTGTGTATAATCTATGGCCATTAGCCATACTGGCTAAAGGATTCTGGGATTTGAGATATATAGTGCACTTTTCCCTTACGCAAGGAATCCGTTCCAGACCCCCCCCCTGCGTAAGGGAAAAAATGTATATGCTTGCGTCCCATTAGAAGTAATGGGGCTCGGTGCCCATGGTGTGGCGCAGGGCGTGCACCACAGGTGCGCTCCCCATTACTTCTTCCTGGCGCACCGAAGCTTCTTCTGGCATGGGCTTCCAGCATAAGCTGGAAGCTGCATAAAGTGCACCTGTGTATAACACAGGTGCACTGTGTGTGTGTGTGTGTGTATAAAACATATAATGTTATGTGACCTTATTCTTACATTTGTATTCGCACCCCCAGTATGTTCCATTTTTATGAGACATCAAGATATTGATGTCTCATAAAAAATGGAGCATACTGGGGGTGCAAATACAAACGTAAGAATAAGGGCACTGCCCCCAAATAAGAATTATTTCCCCCTCCTCCATAAATTACACTCAATTTTAACATTGCTTTAATTCAAAATTTCAACTGAGCATTGAGAAAAGTACAATTTAGGCATCCAAGGAAAAGGAGCAGGCAAAGCGACCCGGGGGGAAAGCAAAGAGAAGCATTTTAAGTATTTATGATGATGAGTGCACTGGTTGAAACTGGTGACAGAAAGAGAATTTCATTGGGGACAGATTTCTAATATGTAGAGACCATGCCGCCACCACTGCCACCCCATAGCTATACCCCTTGAAAAACATTTTTATATGACGACAACATCAGATTAGAAGACTTCAGAAATAACAATGGTAGGCGAGATTCAAAGATATAGCCATGTTAATCTGTAGAGTCAGTATGTAGAGAGCTCTTGGAGCACCTTTGAGTCTACAAAAGCTCATGCTGCCAACTTCTTTTTTTCAGTTAGTCTCAAAGGTGCTACAAGAGCTCTCTAATTTTAAGCAAGATTTATGGCCAATTAGTATCACAAAAGCTGAGACATCGTTCAATTTTGTGTACTAGCGGAATATTTTCTCCGATGTGTTAGGGGCAAACGGCAGGTAAAATGGCTTCCTACTTTGGGGAAACTGATGCTGATCTAGATGGGCTCTTTGCAACCTGATCCAAGCACCAAGATGGCACCTTTTTCTTCTTCCATTCTGGATCTATAATAGTTGACCAGAATGGTGGATGAATCTGTCTTCACCATTTTCTTTAACATGCTCCATGGGACTTGAAAACAGGAGGCTAGCTTTGGGGCCACAAGGCGCATATCTCTCTCACCCAATGCCTTGTTGCCACTATGTCCCCACATCTTCTGCCTGAGGCCACTGCTTCATAGCCTTTATGTTGGAGCCGGTCTTGGATCCGACAGGATCTGTCCTTGTTAGTTGGGAGAGACCAGTGGAAAAGATCATAGTGTCCAACATTTCCAGATGTAAACTGGGATGCATCAGAGAGTGGTTAAGATGGTAAAAGTTATTCATGAGGAAGGCTGCAGCAGTTTGCTTTTGCCTGATCCCACTGGAAAGGGCAAGATTCCTCCCTCTCTCAATATATATATATACACACACACACTCACACTTGTCCCTCCATATTCGCTAGGGTTAGGGGCACAAGACCTCCATGAATATGGAAAAACTGCAAATAACAAAAACATCATGTTTTTACCTGAGAGGACACCTCTCTAGGAATCTCTAGGTCCTCCAGGGCAACTCTCTGGGTCAACATCCGACAGACACTGACCATAGAACTGTGTTGGAGGAGCTACAAAAGCCTAGAACAGTATTCTCTCCAGGAATCTCTAGATCTTTCAGTGCAACTTTTAGTTAAAGTTGACCATAGAGTTGCACTGGAGGAGGACCTAGAGATTCCTAGAGAGAACTTATTAATCAAATCCATGAATAATCAAACCTGCATATATCAAAGCCACAAATATGGAGGGATGAGTGTATATACAGTTGGCCCTCCTTATCCATGGATTTTTGTCCGCAGATTCAAGTATCCACGGCTTGAAAATATTCCAAAAAAGTATACATTCCAAATAGCAAAGCTTGATTTTTCATTTTATATAAGGGGCACCATTTTGCTGTGCTGTTATATTTAATGGGACTTGAGCATCCACGGATTTTGTTATCCACGGGGGATCCGGGGCCAAACCCCAGCAGATAACAAGGACCCACTGTGTGTGTGTGTGTGTATTACAACAGAATCCCTTAACCAGTATGGCCAAAGGCCACAGATTACACATACATGCTCGCGCTGACCATACGTTTAAGCTACATTTCCATTTTGAAGTCAAGCTTTCAGTAACTGACGTACATTTGAGGATGAAGGGGGAAAGCAGGAGGAGGACAGAGAAGCCAGGACATTTCAAAGACAGTTGAGAAAGTGGGACTAAATGAGACTGTCCTTTCCCAGATGGAAAAGCTGGAGCGTATGGAAGGCTCTCACGCAAAGACAAGATGCCTCTGAAAATGTGGGCATGCAAAAGAGAAAGGGCTTTGTCTAGTTGAAGGCTTTCATGGCCAGCATCCATAGTTTTTTTGTGGGTTTTGTGGGCTACGTGGCCATGCTCTAGAAGAGTTTATTCCTGATGTTTTGCCAGCTTCTGTGGCTGGCATGGAAGAGAGTGGGGTATATATATTGTGCGACCCCACTCTCTTCCATGCCAGCATTCTCTGAAGATGCCAGCCACAGATGCTGGCGAAACATCAGGAATAAACTCTTCCAGAACACGGCCATAGAGCCCGAAAACCCCACAAAAACACTGTAGAAAGGGCTTTGCTTGCATCCTGTGCACTGGCTTCATAGCAACAGTTCCATTGTGGCAAGATATGAAACTGATGCTCCTTTCATTGCATCCAGAAAAGCTCTTCCTTTTCTGTTCTTACATTATGTGCCCTGGATTTTAAAATGCACAAACAGACACAGCATGTGCACCTTTGCTTATTCTGCATGGAACACACACACACACACACACACACACACACTTGTTTATTTGTTCATTCACTTCTACGGTTGACAAGGGCAACCCATCAGCCAGGCGCTGTGCTCAAGGCTCCACACCCTGAGCGCCGGGAATCCAGCCAACCTCCCCCTTTCCTTCCAGCTTCCAGACTTTTCCATGCCTGTGAAAGCCTAGCTCTGTCACAGCCTTTTAAGGACCAGAAATGTCCAGTTTTGAAAACGAAAACTGAGATCCCAAGAAAGTGGGATCCCTTTGTGTCCAGACCTGGTTGCACAGAAAGACTGCCAGTTTGTAACTGCAGCCTTGCTGCAGAGAAGAAGTCCTTTTTCTGGGGAGGGATTCTGGGGGTTATTGTCAAACTGGGTATATTTCCAAACTCTCCTTTTTATATGAAGTTGAAGGCTTTCATGGCTGGCATCCATAGTACTTTGTGGGGTTTTCAGGCTCTGTGGCCATGTTCTAGAAGAGTTTATTCCTGACGTTTTGCCAGCATCTGTGACTGGCATCTTCAGAGGATGCTGGCATGGAAGAGAGTGGGGTATATATACGCTTCCATGCCAGCATTCCCTGAAGATGCCAAAGCCACAGATGCTGGAGAAACATCAGGAATCAACTCTTCTAGAACAGGGCCACAGAGCCCAAAATACCCACAAAAAACAATAGAATTTAAGCCAATGTAAAATAAATCAGATACAGTTTAGACAATGGAGAGCACAAAAACTGGAAGGCAATTAAACAATCACGCAAACTTAAAACCGTTTAAAAGATGAGAGCCATCATGGTATAGTGCAGTGATTCCCAAACACTGGTTTTCCATGTATTTTTGGACTTCAGATCCCAGAAGCCACAGCCATCTTGACTAACAGTCTGGGGTTCTGGGAGCCAAAATCCAAAACGTCTGGAAGGCCAGAGTTTGGAAATCACTATATAGTGGCTCAACCATATGACTAGGACTGAAGATCAGGGTTCGAATCCATGTTCAGGTGGAATCTCTTTTTCTGGAGCTTACATCCATTGTTCTGTGTTCTAGTCTCTGCAGCAGCAGAAAACGAGCTTGCTCCCACCTCAGTATGACACCCCTTCAAATATTTAAACAGGGCTATCATATCACCTCTTAACCTTCTCCAAGCTAAACATCCCCAGCTCCCTCAGTCGTTCCTTGTAGGGCATGGTTTCCATACCCTTCACCATTTTAGTCGCCCTCCTTTGGACACGCTCCAGTTTCTCAAAGTCCTTTTTACATTGTGGTGCCCAGAACTGGATACAATATTCCAGGTGGGGCCTGACCAGAGCAGAATATAGTGGCACTATTACTTCCCTTGATCTAGACACTATACTTCTATTGATGCAGCCTAAAATTGCATTGGCATTTTAAGCTGCCGCATCACACTGTTGGCTCATGTTCAATTTGTGGTCTATTTGGACTCCTAGATCCCTTTCACGCATACTGTAGCTTCATTCAGTCAGGTGTCCCCCATCCTGTGCATTTCATTTTTCCGCCCTAAGTGCAGTACCTTACAGTTCTCCATGTTGAATTTCATTTTGTTAGCTTTGGCCCAGCTTTCTAATCTATTAAGGTCATTTTGAATTTTGATCCTGTCCTCTGGGGTGTAAGATACTCCTCCTAGTTTGGTGACATCTGCAGATTTGATAAGTATACCCCCAATTCTGTCATCCAAGTCATTGATAAATGACTTGCGTAACCATGCTTCAGTTGTGCTATTGGAAATTCATTCATGCCAGTTACTCATGAATTAGTTGTTGCCGGCGCATGTCGGGTTCTTCATGGGAGCAGTCCGGGATGCATGCAACATCATCCGAAAAGACTTGGCGTGATTTTCCTAGGATAATCCCTTTTACTCGCTGTTTTTCCCGTCATCTGAAAACCTCCACAAACAATAGAAGAGTGTGAATTTTCAATATTGCTTTTTCCGCAATGCTAGGAATTTGGATATGGAAGGGGAATTGCTACAATCCTTTTGAGAGTGGGAATTTCGGTCTTGTTGTGACATTGGGCATGGTTTTGTTTGCACCGGATAGAATTAATGTGGCAAGTTTTTTTTTTTTAATGTTTCTTAATTTATTCGTGCTTGATGGAAACATAATGTCAGACGGCGTCATAGCATGAAACAGCGCATTCCCAAAATGATCACCCAGATGTAAAAAGCGATTCATTCATGTATGTGTGCGAAATGCAATCATGCAATTAATTAGGTTCTGTGTTGTTTGCGCAACTCCACCACCATGTGAAAATACTATTGCTATAACGCTACTGTTGCGCTACCATCCAAAAGCGCACTTGTGATGAATTGGCCAGGGGTGATAATCTCCCATGTTTGCATTCCCTGAGGCCACATTATTATTATTATTATTATTATTATTATTATTATTATTATTTTCTTATATCCCGCCTTTCTCCCAATATAGGGACTCAAGGCGGCAAACAACAAGTATAAAACAACACAATTTAAAAACAGTACAACAATATTAAAAGATATAAATATAAAATGTCAAAACCCATTAAACAACTGCCCTTTATTATTGGATACCTCCGCTGAAATTTTAAATTACTGCAATGTTCGATATCTGGGGATTGAAGGGAAAATGCCTAGAAGGGGGTAATGCCTTCATTTTGTCAAGTGCACCCCCAGTAACTGAAAAAAAGTAACTTTCCGAAAGTCCTGGATGTTGTAAAAGTGATTTCACTCAGGCCTGGTTAAAATATATCCCTGGACCACTATTTCTGGATTTGGGTTGGTTTCTAACAAAATTTTGCACATGAAGCTGACCATTCACAGCAGTGATCCCCAAATTTGATCCTCCAAGAGTTTTGGACTTCATTTCCCAGAAGCCCTAGCCAGCTTGACCAACAGTTGGGAATTCTGGGAGCTGAAGTCCAGAACAACTGGAGGAGCAAAGTTTGGGAACCACTGATCTACAACAGTGGTTTCCAACCTTTGGCTTATGGATTGTAAACCGCTTTGAGAGTGCTGAGTTTGCTATTAAATGGTATAGAAATGCAAATGCTATCGCTGTTGCTTTGGTCTTCCCATTCTTTTGGACTTCACATCCCAGCCAAGTTAGCCGACAGTCGAGAATGATGGGCGCTGGAGTCCAAAACATCTGGAAGACCAATGGTTGGGAACCACTGATAGCAATAGCTATTGTACAGTATCTACAGTATGTAACAAACAAACAAAAATAAAGAGCCATTTCTGAATTTAGAGTGATAGTTCACGTCTTCCCAAGAAGGCATGTCCAGGAAATGTTTTAATATTGTACAGTGCGCCCGCGACATATGCAGGCACAATATATGCAGACACAATATCCACTACTTTTAGCATATGCTGAAAGCTGCACCGGAAGAAGCAGCGCCGCACGCCACTGCGCACTGCCTCAGGTATGAGCCTGAGCCCCATTGTCTTTTAATGGGACTCAAGCATATGTGGAATTTCTCTTAAGCAAGGGGGGTCCAGAACGGATCCCCCATGTAATGGAACGGACCATTGTAATAATTCAATTCTATTTTAATGTACTATTTTTGTACGCTTTTAATGGTACTGTTGTTTTTTTAATGTTGTGAGCCACCCTGAGTCCCTGTTTTGGGGAAAGGGCGGGATATAAATAAATAAATAATAGTAATAGTAATAGTAATAGTAATAGTAATGACATTGCCCATCTGGGCAGCTTCAGAAGCATGCTGCCGCTTTGTTTCCAGTCCGCCATGTGGCTCCTCGCTTTTCCCAGGCCTCCCACCACTTTCCGCACCCAAGTCTCGGTTCACCAGGACAAAGAGGAACGTGGGCTAGGAAGGGGAGGCTTTTGATATGCTAGCATTTCTTTTACAAATGATCCAACACATTGTGTGGCAAGAGGAATGAGACGGTGTATAATTACGGCCTTGGCATTGGCTTGGTGCCACACCTTTGCCAGGAGGGCGGCACATTCCTTTCCGACGAGGAACGTCCCGCGACAGGTTGGACGGTTTCTTCCCAGTACCTGTTTAGCTGAGTCTAGGCGGAGCACCTTCCGATGGCATAATTAATGTTCATTTTCTGCGCTTGCGGGGGCGTTCGGCTGATCCAGTAAAGAAGGAAGGAGGGACGGATTGCAGAAGAGCGCCGAAAGAAACACCCCGCAAAGACGCTGGGGTACGTTCCTCCTGCACCAACCGCATTGGAGGAAGGTCGAGGCACTGAACAAAAAAAGAACAATTCAATGGAAACCAGGGTCTGGAAGTTTCATTTTTCCCCAGATTACATTTCCTAGAATTATTCCATACGATTCCATGCTGCATCAACAGAAGTATAGTGTCTAGACCAAGGGAGTGCTGACAACTTCTTACTTTCTTTCAGTTAGTCTTAAAGGCATCATAAAATCTATATATAGATAAAGGGAAGTAATAGTGCCACTGTATTCTGCTTTGGTCAGGCCTCACCTGGAATATTATGTGCAGTTCTGGACACCACAATTCAAAAAGGATGTTGAGAAGCTGGAGCATGTCCAGAGAAGGGTCATGGAAATGGTGAAGGGTCTGAAAACCATAAAGCCCTATGAGGAGAGACTTAGGGAGCTGGGGATGTTTAGCCTGGAGAAAAGAAGGTTAAGAGGTGATATGATAGCCCTGTTTAAATATTTGAAGGGATGTCATATTGAACCTATATTAAAGGTATGGATGGCTGAATTGCTGGATAAAGAATCTGTGGATAAGGAAAGCCAACTATATTTCTTTTAATTTTTGTAAGCTCGCTTAAGTCTCAGTTTAGGATTTGGTCTATTATGGATAAATTGTGAGCCTATGGGTGTCTCACCTTAGATATTTCGAACTTTAAATCCCAAGGTGCATGTCTTACGCATCAGCCGAGAGGAGATGTCCATTAGTGACACATTTCTGTTTTATTCCCAAAGGAGACGCCAAAGGAGGAGCCAAAGGAGGAGCCAAAGGAGGAGGAGGCGCCAAAGGAGGCATCAAAGGTTGTGACATCATGTCTGGGGACCCATCTGAGTTGGAATGGGCCATCCAGACCCTGGTCAAGAACTATGACAAGTACGCCGGCAAGGGATGCTGCTGTAGGAGACGGCAGGGCATCAGCAAGAAGGACTTCCGGAAGATGCTGAGCCATGAACTCAACCACATGCTCACGGTAAGGAGAACTGGAGGAAGCAAGAAATGGCCTTTGACTGAGTGAGACCACTGCAAACTCAATACGATTCCTTCCCTGTCCATAGAACCAGTTTCACTTAGGCGCATCTGAAAAAAAATATGGTCCCTCTAGGCATCTGGAAGCCCTCCAGCATGACTCTATGGTCAACTTCCAGTAGAAAATTGTACAGAATAGTAAAGCCTATATTTCTGGTTGAAGATGACCATAGAGTAGCAGTGGAAGACCTCCAGATACCAAGAGGGAACAATTCTCTAGACATCTGGAAGTCCTCCAGCATGGCTTCATGGTCAACTTCCAGCAGAACATGCAGATAATAGTGAACTCTCTATTTCTGATTGAAGTTGACCATGGAGTAGTGTTGGAGGACCTACAGATGCCTAGAGAGAACAACTCTGTAGGGATCTGGAAGTCCTCCAGTGCAACTCCATGGTCAATTTCCATTGGAAATATAGGATTCGCTATTATCTGCAATTTTCACTATTCACGTTAAGTCTAGGAATGAGTCCCCTGTAAGTACAGGGGTAACACAGAGGTAGCTGGTGATTTCCATGCCAATGGGTTGATTAATTTGATCAGGAAAACAAAGGTACAGTGCACCCATGTTATACATGGGTGCACTTTACGCGGACTTGAGCATACGCTCTCAAGCCGTGGGAAGTGCGTGGGGCACAAGGGGCGGCATGTCTCATTTGAATGAATGGGGTACGCGCCCATGGTGCCCCGCACGTTCCTTGCTGCCGCGCCGCTGTGCACAAGCCCCATTCAAATGAATGGGGCTTGAGCATAGGCGGAATTCACCTTACGTGGGGGGGGGGGGGGGGTCCGGAATGGATCCCCCGCATAAGGCAAGGGCCCAATGTATTTGTTCTTGCTTTGGGAATGATGAGGTTGGGGTGGAAGAATTAATCCTTGGCCTCCACAGAGTTGTCTATCCTACCACAGAAAACATTGAACAAAGATAAGAGAATGGCACTAGTGAAACAGCCACACCAAGGCACAATAGGGAGGTAGTCTGATATAGGGGCTATACATATGGGCGGCATGCCCTGGATTGGGGCCATGGCCCGCCGATAAGTTATGGATACATTTTTGGGGGTCAATTTGACTAAAATATCCAGACTGATGGACACAAGTATATGCAGTACATATCTACTCTTTCAGAGAAACACTGGAGATAAAAGGTGAGCAATAGAATGTACCAGTGCACAATAATTAAACGAAGTGAAATAGCACTTTCCCCACTACAGTGAGGAATCAAAACGAAAGATGAGATTTTGTGTCGATGGCTTCTCTATCTTTAAGTAAGGTATCATAGACTCATAGAGTTGGAAGAGACCTCAAGAGCCATCCAGTCCAACCCCATTCTGCCATGCAGGAACTCTCAATCAACGCATCCCCATTGACAGATGGCCATCCAGCCTCTGTTTAAAAACCTCCAAAGAAGGAGACTTCAATACACTAAGAGGGAATGTGTTCCACTGTTGAACAGCCTTTACTGTCAAGATGTTCTTCCTAATGTCAAGGTGGAATCCCTTTTCCTGTAGCTTCGATCCATTGTTCCATTGTGTCCTGTTCTCTGGAGCAGCAGAAAACAAGCTTGCTCCCTCCTCAATATGACATCCCTTCAAGTATTTAAACAGGGCTATCATGTCACCCCTTAACCTTCTCTTCTCCAGGCTAAACATACCCAGCTCCCTAATTCATTCCTCATAAAGCATGGTTTCCATTCCTCTAATGCTTTCCTTCATCCTCCTCTTTCTGCTCCAGGACACCAAGAACAAACATGCTGCTGACAAACTGATCTGTGAGCTGGATGAAAACCAGGATGGACGCATCTCTTTCCATGAGTATTGGAACCTGATCGGAGGCATCGCCAGTCCCATCTCGTGCCTGATCCGTCAGCAGGAGGAGAGCGTGAAGTTCACCAAGTAGAAGGCCTCAAGGGCCAAGGAAGAGGGTCAGCTTCTACCACTCCCAAGATCTCTGTATCTTTCCCTGTGTACTTTCTTCCTGTCCAAAACCTCACCACTGTTTCAGCCTCGCCGCTGGATGAGTGGCACGTGACATCTGCCATTGACAGGCATCCATGGCCCATACCACTGATCTTCTCTCTCTCTGTCAAATCCGAGAGAGAAATGTGAACTCATCTACGGAAATGGTTTGTCCATTCGCCTGCTCCCTCTGACAGTTGGTGATATTGCCTTAGGAGCAGGTATAGTGAATACCAAAACTGTCCGATTGCAAGTGCCATTGCAATAAAATCTGGAATCAGATGGCCGTGTCAGAGTCCTTTGATTTTATTTTCAAGCACATTTCATGCCCTCATTGCTGCAGGAGGATAAAAACGGGATCACAGCAAAGGTGCACCTCCTTCTCGTCTATGCATTTCTATTAGTAGTTCTTTTAGTGCAAAACCCTGGCACATGTTACTGCTATAAGATCATAGAATAATAGAATTGTAGAGTTGAAAGGGACCTCAAGGGTCATCCAATCCAACCCTCTGCCATGCAGGAACTCACAGCCAAAGCATTCCCATCCGGCCTCTGTTTAGAAACCTCCAAAGAAGGAGACTCCACCACACTAAGAGGCAACGTATTCCACTGTTGAACAGCTCTTACCATCAGGAAGTTCTTCTTAATATTTAGGTGGAATCTCTTTTCCTGTAATTTGAATCCATTGCCCTGTGCGCTAGGGTTAGTCTGCACATAAGCGTACTATGTACATTGGTGTGCCATTTTGCACATTCGCATCGACAATTAATTGTCTTCATTTTCTGGCTCAAATTTGCATCGATTCACGCTCCCTATGCCAAAAACGCACAGCCATCTGAATGCATGCAAAGCAGATAGATGGATACATGTCAATTACCATATATACTCGACTATAAGTTGACCTCATGTATAAGTCGAGGGCAGGTTTGGGGAGCTAAAATTATGGATTTTGATATATGACCCATGTATAAGTCGAGGGTAAAATTTAGGGGCATGTGACAAAGGATCTATAGGATGAAGCAAAAGAAAATGATGCCAAAGAACTTAACAAAATTCCAACTGTTTGTGTTCATGCTAAAGGCAGGATAGAAGCTTTCAGGACAGATTACATTTGGGGAGGGGAGGTAGTAAAAAACTCCAAACCCCATGAATCACATGTGGCCAGATCACATTCTGTTTGACTGGAATGAAGAGTGTTTTAAATGTTCCATTTTAAATGTGTGGACCATTGATCACATCCCTAGTCTCTGGAGCAGCAGAAAACAAGCTTGCTCCTTCTTCCATATGATATCCTTTCAAATATTAAACAACATGGCTATTGTGTCACCTCTTAACCTCACTTCTCCAGGCTAAACATGCCCAGTTTCCTAGGCGGCTCCTGGTAGGGCTTGGTTGTTTCCATAGAGTTTCTTTCGCCATTTTGGTTGCCCTCCTCTGGACACGCTCCAGCTTGAATTGTGGTGCCCAAAACTGGACCCAATATTCCAGGTGAGGCCTGACCAGAGCAGAACAGAGTGGGACTATTACTTCCCTTGATTTAGGCACTACAGTGGTACCCCGGGTTACGAAATTAATTCGTTCCGCGGTTAATTTCGTAACCCGAAATACCTTCGTAAGCCGAATTCCCATAGGCGCTAATGGAAAAATAGCTCTCTGCTGCCCTCCGGTAGCGGAAAATAGCGCCGCGGTTTTTTCGTAACCCGAAGAAACCTTCGTAAGCCGAAGCAATAAATCCCTATGGGATTTTTTCGTATCCCGAAAAATTCGTAACCCGGCGCATTCGTATCCCGGGGTACCACTGTATGTTCCTATTGATGCTACCTAGAATCACATTGGCTTTTTTAGCTGCCACATTGCACTGCTGGTTCATGTTCAGCCTGAGGTCCACTAAGACTTCTTGATTCTTTTTGCATGTACTGCCTTCATTCCATGGCTGTGATGTTAACAAGGACTCCAAAACCCATCTGTCGGACACCAGAGGTCCAACTCACTGCACATTCTATTCCAGACACTACTGAGCAAAGTACACACAACACACACACAAAATGCCCATCTACTGTTCTCCAGCAACTGACCAGTGGAGATATCCTGCCCCTGGTCATGGAGGGTCCCCTTAGCTCTCTATGCCAGCTACTGTCTGGTCATTCTCTTCCTGGAACATGGGTTATATCTTGCCTTACCAAGAGTATTAGCTTGTATCAGAGAAGGCAATCCTGTAGGTATCCTGGACCCAAATAATGTAGGGCTTTACAAGTAATAGCCAACACTTTGCACTTTGCCCGGAAACTAATTAGTGGTTTGGATGCCAATTCTGACTATCAGAAGATTGGAAAGTTGGTGGTTCATGTGCCGCATGATGGGATGAGTTCCTGTCACTAGTCCCAGCTTCTGCCAACCTAGCAGTTCGAAAGCATGCAAACGCAAGTAGATAAATAGGTACCACTTTGTTGGGAAGGTAACTGCGTTTGGTGCAGTCACGCAGGCCACATGGCCACCGGAGTAGTCCTTGGACAACGCTGGCTCTTTGGCTTAGAAACAGAGATGAGCATTGCCTCCTACAGCCAGTTACGACTAGATATTCATCTCAAGGAGCTACCTTTACCTTTTTAATATGATCACACCTGGATACATCCATTAATCAGTCTGAACCAGTTAGAGTTTCCAAACTTGGTACAAAGGTAGCCCAATGCAAAGTGCATTGCAAAAATCCAGCCTTGACGTTACCAGCGTGTGCACTACCATCTTCAGGTCCTCCGACTCTAGGAAGGACAGTTGGCGTATTGGCCAAAGCTGATAACAGGCCCTCCTATCCATCGTTACTATCTATATGAGATTTTACCACCCTCGCAAAAACAGAAGCCGGAAAAAACAGTTCTCTGCTTCAAGCAGTGGCATCAATGAGGGGCGCGGGGAGCATGGACCACACCAGGTGACACCCCAGAGGGGGACCCAAACAAAAATCCACCAAACAGTGATACCTTTATTGGCCAACCGAAATGCACAATATCTTTGTCACAAGCTTTCAAAGCTCCACTGTCTTCTCTGTCAGGCAAGACGTTACATACCAAACAGGAGTAAAAATTAGAGGTGTTAGTAAGATGCCGGCATTTTGCTGTTTCTGTCCTTAGCTAAAATGGTATGGGGAGGGTATCTTTAGCAAGCTGACCCTCCTCCTCTGGCCATGGGGCAATTGGGCAAAGTCCAGGAAATGTAAAGTCCATTTGCATCTCAACAAGGACTACTCTTATGCAACTTTTGGACTAAGGGAGCTGGGGATGTTTAGCCTGGAGAAGAGAAGGTTAACAGGCGATATGATAGCCCTGTTTAAATATTATTATTATTATTATTATTATTATTATTATTATTATTATTATTA
>NC_056530.1:36516773-36517834 GCF_019175285.1 Sceloporus undulatus | reverse complement strand
GAACATGGCCATGACTGTTCACCTGTCTGCACTGTCGCCACTTGGTTCGTTCCTGGAACAAAGTTGGGTGGCGAAGGCGCCTTGAAATCCACATCTTGAGTGCCACTTAAAATCCTTTGGTCGGCCGCATGCGGCCCCTGGGCCATATGTTGTGAAGGCCTGATCTAGAGAGAACTTGCAACACCATTGAGACCAACTGCAAGAAAGAAGTTGTCAGCAGGGCTTTCATAGACTTAAGACCAAATGCTCCTGAGGAAGTAGACTTAAGTCTAGGAAAGCTCCTGCTGCCAACTTCTTTCTTGCGGTGAGTCTCAAAGGTGCTGCAAGACCCAATTGGAGACAGTGAAGAGGGACTTGATTTCTTACTTAAGGGGGGTTTTCTTTGGGGAGGATGGAGATGCCACCAGGGCCAAGGAAGGCCAAGGCGTTGTTGGGGAGAAATGCATCCCATGGGCCACAAATCCATTTTCGTGGGCCCCCCAGGACCTTCTAAATACAAATATTTTTAGACCCACATGGTCTTCCTCCACCCAAGTTCCCCCCCTAAGATCATTTTTTTTGCCCATGTTTCATCAGAGGAGGTTTGCCATTGCCATCCTCCGATGCCCACTTTTTACATGATGTGGACCGAACCTCGGGGCATGAATGAGTGTCCGGCCACACCCCAATGGCATGGCACTCTTCACATGCCTAGGAGCATCATCTGAATTGCAGAGCATCAATTGTGCAGGGCTTAACTGCAAGCCAGGGCAGTCAGTTGCCTTTCTCTTAGGTTGCCAACCCTCACCTGGGACTCAGCCCCATTGAAGTCAGTGGGATTTAATTCCAGAGGGGAGGTCTCAAGGACTGCATTGCTAGCCTGCAATCCTATGCATAGTCGATCTTGCAGAATTTAATTTCAAGTAGTTCTCTCTCAGTCTCAGCCCAAGAAGCCCCACTGAACTCAAAATCCTCTCTGAATAGATTGGAATAAACTGCAGTCTTAAAGTCCCTTGCAAACCTACAAATCCCAAAGCCCCACATCTGGCTCAGGGAAAGCAACTGAGCAAAAGCCAAGGAGG